>NW_009259863.1:2542300-2571196 GCF_000687185.1 Egretta garzetta | reverse complement strand
ACAAAGGAAAAAGTAAAGAAATTATACAACATAAGAGAGAGGGAAAATAATTTGATTAACGCGTTTACTGTTGTACTATTTATTTTAAAAAATTACTGTAGGCATTTTTTACCTAAGTGTCTGTTCTTACAAGTTAAGTTGTTTAATTACAAATTCTATGCCCAATATATCAGTGAAATAAAGTGTGACCACCAACCAGCAAAAACCGAGGTTACATGTGAACATCAGGAAACATTTTTTTACTGCAAGGGTGACTAAGCACTAGAACAGGTTGCCTATAAAGGTCATGCAGTCTCCTTCTTTGGAGATATTCAGAAGCCATCTGGACGTAGTGCTGGGCAAACTGCTCTAGGTGACCTTGCTTGAGCAGAGGGGTTGGACCAGGTGACCTCCAGAGGTCCCTCTCCAACCTCAACCATTCTGCGATTCATAGAATCATAGAATATTTCAAGTTGAAAGGGACCCATAAGGATCATTAAATCCAGCTCCGTGCTCCTTTCAGAACTACCCAAAACTAGACCATATGACTAAGAGCATTCTCCAGAAGCTCTTTGAACTCTGATAGGCTTGGTGCCATAACCACTTCCCTAGGGACCCTGTTCCAGTGACCAACCACCCTCTCAGTGAAGAACCTTTTCCTAATGTCCAATCTGAACGTCCCCTGACACAGCTTCATTTTATTTCCTCATGTCATAGAATCATACAATCATTTAGGTTGGAAAAGACCTTTAAGATCGAGTCCATCCATTAATCTAACACTGCCAAATCCACCATTAAACCATGTCCCTAAGCACCACATCTACACATCTTTTAAATACCTCCAGGGATGGGGACTCAGAACTTCCCTGGGGCAGCCTGTTCCAGTGCTTCACAACACTTTTAGTGAAGGAATTTTTCTTAATGTCCAATCTAAACCTTCCCTAGTGGAACTTGAGGCCATTTCCTCTTGTCTTATCGCTTATTACTTGGGAGAAGAGGCCAACACCCACCTCACTATAACCTTCTTTCAGGTAGTTGTAGAGGGTGAGAAGGTCTTCCCTCAGTCTCCTTCCTCTAGTATAAACAACCCCAGTTCCCTCAGCTGCTCCTCATAGGATTGTGTTCCAGATCCCCCACTGGCTTCATTGCCCTCCTTTGGACACACTCCAACAATGTCTTTCTTGTAGTGAGTGGCCCAAAACTGAATACAGTATTCAAGGTGAGCCCTCACCAGTGCTGAGTGCGGGTTGACAATCACTTCCCTGGTCCTGCTGGCCACACTGTTTCTGATACGAGCCAGGATTCCGTTGGCCTTCTTGGCCACCTGGGCACACTGCTGGCTCATTTTCAGCTGCCTGTTGACAAACACCCCCAGGTCCTTTTCCACCAGCCACCTTCCCAGCCACTCCAAGCTTGTAGCATTGCATGGAGTTGTGACCCAAGTGCAGGACCCAGCACGTTGCCTTGCTGAACCTCATACAGTTGGCCACAGCCCATTGATCCAGCCTGTCCAGGTCCCTCTGTAGAGCCTTACTATCCTCAAGCAGATCAACACTCCCCCCCAACTCGGAGTCATATGCAAACTTATTGAGGGTGCACTCAATCCCCTTGTCCAGATCCTTCATAAAGATGTTAAACAGAACTGACCCCAAGACCGAGCCCTGAAGAACACTACTTGTGACCAGCAGCCAACTGGATTTAACTCCATTCACCACCACTCTTTGGGCCTGGCCATACAGCCAGTTTTTTAGCCAGA
This sequence comes from Egretta garzetta, assembly GCF_000687185.1. Classification (NCBI taxonomy): domain Eukaryota; kingdom Metazoa; phylum Chordata; class Aves; order Pelecaniformes; family Ardeidae; genus Egretta; species Egretta garzetta. Next base: position 2,569,461 of record NW_009259863.1, on the reverse strand, counting down.
AAAAATATTCCTGTCCAAGCCATGAGCAGCCAGTTTCTCCAGGAGAATGCAGTGGGAAATGGTGTCAAAGGCTTTACTAAAGTCCAGGTAGACAACATCCACAGCCTTTCCCTCGTCCACTAAGTGGGTCACTTTGTCATAGAAGGAGATCAGGTTAGTCAAGCAGGATCTGCCTTTCATAAACCCATGCTGACTGGGCCTGATCTTCTGGTTGTCCTGGAGGTGCTGTGTGATGACACTCAAGGTGACCTACTTCATGACCATCCCCAGCAGCAAGGTCAGACTGACAGACCTGTAGTTCCCCAGATCCTCCTTCTGGCCCTTCTAGTAGATGGGTGTCACGTCTGCTAAACTCCAGTCAACTGGGACCTCCCCGATTAGCCAGGACTGCTGAAAAATGATGGAAGTCACTTGGTGAGCACTTCTGCCAGCTTCCTCAGTACACTTGGGTGGATCCCATCCAGCCCCACAGACTTGTGTGTGTCTAAGTGGTGTAGCAGGTCACTAACCATTTCCTCTTGAATTATGGGGGCTTCATTCTGTTTCCCATCCCTATCTTCCAGGTCAGGGGGCTGGATACCCAGAAAACAACTGTCCTATCACTGGTCACTAAAGAGAGATCAACAACTCCCCCTCCGCTGCCCTCCTTGAGGCAGGTGTAGACTGATGAGATCATCCTTCAGCCTTCTCTTCTCCAAGCTGAACAAACCAAGTGACCTCAGCTGCTCCTCCTAAGTCTTGCCCTTGAGACCTTTAACCATCTTAGTTGCCCTCCTCTGGACACACTCTAATAGTTTGATGTCCTTATACTGAGGCATCCTAAACTGCACACTGTACTCAAGGTGGGGCCACACCAGTGCAGTGTAGAATGGGACAATCACCTCCCTCGACTGGCTAGCTATGCTGTGCTTGATGCACCCCAGGACACATTTGAACCTTTTGGCTGCCAGGGCACACTGTTGACTCATTTTTAGCTTCCCATCAACCCAAATCCCCAGATCTCTTTCTGCTGGGCTGCTCTCCAGCCTCTTATCCACCAGTTTGTATGCATAACCAGAATTGCCCTGTCTCAGGTGGAGAATCTGGCAATTCAGTACACTTCAGTTCTTAAAGATGGGGTTGGTATTTAAGTTTTTCCAGTCAAGGACCTCACCAGCTTACCATGACTTTTCAAAGATGACAGTAACCTCACAATGTCATTGGCCAGGTTCCTCAGCACCCTCTGCTATGTCTCTTCTGGTCCTACGGAACTGTATGTGTCTGATGTACTTATCTGATCCTAACAGTATCTTCCTCTACTGTGGGTAATGCTACATTTCCAGCCTTTTTCTGCTACTAGGCTCAAAGGACTGGGTGGCACCTGAGCACAGACCTGTGAAAATTGAGGCATAGAAAGCAATTTACTTTGCATTGTACCCACTGCATTATTGAGCAGAGGGTCCTTATTTTCCTTGTCTTTTCTTTTGCTACCAATATACTTAGAGAAAACTTTCTTGTCCTCCCTGATTCTTGCTAGTTTCATCTCCAGCTGAGCTTTAGCTGATCTAACTCCATCCATGCACACTCAGGTAATGTCTCTATATTCCTCTCAAGCAGCTCATCCCCACTTCCACTTTTTGTGCACTATGGGATGAGACATTTAATTACATTAGCATACTAAACACGAAAGAATATACCTTGCTTCTCATCTGTGTTTGTTAGCTTGGAATCCATGATACACTAAAGCCACTACATATCTCTGGGGTTGCTACCAGCCAGCTAAGAAACAGATAAACAAGCATATTTATGTCTGTACCTGATTATAAACTTACCAGTGCATTTAAATAAACAATAACAAATAACCAAACCCAGGTGATATTCACCTAAAAATTCTAAAGGGACTAAATTATGTCATTGCTGAAATACAGTCAGTGGCATGTGAACACTCATTTAAATTGACTTTGGGACAAGAAGAAGGAAAAGTAGCAAACACAACACAAATTCTGAAAGGAAACATGAGGGGTTTTACTATGTAGCCATGCAATACAGTACTGCCGCTGCTAGCAATATGCCATAAGCTTTGCACTGAATTTGCAAGGCCTCAGGACTGAGGCTCATCAGGCTTGATCTGTCTTTCCTGCAGTGATGTTTTACTTGGCTTAAATGTGACAGCAATTTTTAATTCTAATGTGCTTTCCTTTAGTTTATCTTTGTATGATACAAACACAATTTTATATAGATAGTAGTAGCAAGTAGTTATTCTATGTAGAATGAGATTTACAACTCTAATGCAATGCTGTAAAGAAATGCAGGGCTGGTACAATAACAGAGGCCTTGAGAAGTGGAGACACAGGATGCAATGTGAGGAACACAGGCATGGGATGATGAGGGATGGGGCATAGGTTTGGCTTTGGAGACCCCATGGCTATAAACAACTCACCAGTGGTCAGTTAAAGAATGCAGACGTGGAGCTGGAAGAAACTGGTCTTAAGGGTAACAAAAGGAACAAAGAAATAGTATTTAATGTACGTTAGAGCCACCAGAAATGTAAATTCAGAAACAAAATAGAACTGCAGCCCAATGAAGAAAAAGTGTTAAAGCATTTTAGCAGACATATAGAAATGACCCCAAGTGGGTCCTAGAGAGACAAAGAAGAACCCACCAGTATGAACATCATATTCCTCACAATGAAGGACTACTAATAGACTCTGTAACACCTCCCTCAACACCACCACTGTGAAACCACTGACCTTAAGATCCAGAGGAGGTGGGAAAAGGTTGAGTACAATGTCATGAAAAGGGGCAGCAACTAAAAATTGTGAGTCCTACTTTAATCTTAATTTTTATTCATTTTCTGTAGCAATTAGATCTGGCACAATAATTATTATATTTTTAACATTTCAGTTACATTTCCAATAAATTCTTGGCTTTACATGTATATAAGGTATGCTTCTCCCTTGCCTGTAACCAAGATTTTGAGCATAACAAAATCAGCTAGAGATGTATGTAAGTGCGATTTTACCAAATAACTTCCTCAAGGTCCATATAAAGAATATAATTTACAGTTGCCTTCCATATTACAGAGTGTAGAAAAGTCAGCACTTCTAATAAGAGTGTTTCATTTTTAACTGACCCAAACATTTTAAGCTCTAAAATTAGAATTTGCATTCTTTAGGGCTTTAGCTGAACTTGTAGTTGCTAGAGATATTTTTAGTTTTATGTGATCTGCTTTGGTCTAGTTTTACACTTTAATATTTAATATTATCTTTTTTTTTTTTCAGAAACCATATAAAAACCAGTATGCCAATAAAGAGTACATAAAGATAATGTACACTAAGAATTTCTCATTCCACATTTTATATGCCAACAAGCTTATCAAAGAAAATATATTACATGACCTAACACTTTTCTTCAGTTCACAAGTACTGGCATTGCATCATATTTTTTTTCTCTAAAATAAAAGTAATTTTAGCAAGCTACAACTAAAGAGTGTTTTTTTCTTTTTTCTGTTTTTGAATGTAGCAGTAACACCCAATTACATTTAGTGCATATGTGTACGCGTGTGCAAATGCAGACATACACGGGAACGCATTAGTTTTTGACCATTTAAACTGAGAAGCTAGGAGGAACATTAAAAATGTTGTTTGGCAGAGCATGGGCAGTTAAGATGCACCTTCTGAAATGTGTGTTTGTACAACCATGCTGTTGCAATTACAAGTAATGAAAAACTCTTAATTTTTGACACATGATTTGTCTCATCCTGACCTCTATGTCTAAAATGTCAGATGACTGGAGTCTTTAAAATTGTCATTTCTTTCCACAGAACCTCCAGAGAGCACAGTGACAAGCCTGGTACAAATGTTTACATTGTAGGCACTTAAAAATTACCCATGATGTATTCCACTCCCAGGAACTTTACATTTAATTACTTTGAAAGACAATAAATCCACTTACAGTAATCTTTATTGGACCCACTAGAAGTTGGAAAAGTAGTTTTTCATGGATTCTGAATATTCCCTCATTTTCATTTGGAGTTGTGTAGAACTGTGCAGTAAATATATTCTTAGAGAAACCTAGGTATAGTAATTAATCTTTATGCTTTTCAAAGTAGTTTCAGTGAATGAGAAAAGAATAAAAAAAAAAGCAGAAATAAAGAACTGTTCTGACACATCTGGGTGTTAAAAGTGGCTGCCTAGTTGTAAGTCAGATAGTTGAACAACTAAGTTTAAATGACTTGGTTTTAACATTAGAATTTGAAAATTCTATTATAGGTTACATGAAAAACATGTCTTTAATAAACTATTTATTATAAATATTAAAATGAAAATTTAAGATCAATATAGGTAGTTTTTCAGTCCTCTTAGAACGGAATATAATTGTATACTGATTAAAAAATGTTTTTTTAACTTTCTCTACAACTAAATTTAAAAAACAGGAATGTATAATTCTTCCCATTGGTGGAGAGATTTCTACTGTAAGTGGTTGAGAATATTTACAACTGGATAATGTCGACTGACTATAGATGGAATCTAGACAACCTGTTAAACTAAATTTTTTACTTTTAGATTGCTAAAGATACATTATACTGAATTAGTTAATCCATTGACTATCACTACCTTTATCCCAATATTTAATAATAAAAAAAAGGAATTAATTATACAGACATCTAAAATGGCACTCGGCTTCAGAATGTACATATTTATCTACAGTGGTGTTTGGAATATAATCTATGAATATTATTTTTGTCAAAATTTGCAGTTTTAATGATAATTTCTCACTTACTTTACTTACAAAATTCCTTATATCTCCATTTTAGGATGGTATTTCACAAGTCCCTGCAAAGAAGAGTTATTCTTCTGAATGGAAGGGATTATAGAAGGTAAACCCAAGAAAAAACTGATATTAATAATTTTCTAATGACATATTTTCTATAATTAAGATCTAAAGGGAATAGTTTCCATTAGCTCCTTAAAAACAAGAATTTGTTGGGATTGGAGACAACAGCTCTGAGATTGGTACTCATCATTTACTAAACCTGATTAGGTGAAATATATTAGGCACATTTACACTATATAGTGGATCAGTGTTCTAGAAAGCTATTTCTCCTCTTATGAAAGAAACATAAGCTTTTTAACATAGATACACACATAGAACCAGAGAATCATTTGGTTGGAAAAGACCTTTAAGACCAAGTCCAACTGTATCTGTTCACTACTAAACCATGTCTCTAAGCACCTCGTCTACCCATATTTTAAATACCTCCCGAGATGGTGACTTGACCACTTCCCCAGGCAGTCCGTTCCAGTGCCTGATAACCCTTTCAATGAAGAAACTTTTCCTAATATCTAATCTAAACCTCCCCTGGTGCAACCTGAGGTGATTTCCTTTTGTCCTATCACTTGTTACCTGGGAGAAGAGACCAACACCCACCTCCCTACAACCTCCTTTCAGGCAGTTTTACAGGGCAATAAGGTCTCCCCTGAGCTTCCTCTTCTCCAGGCTAAGAAACCCCAGTTCCCTCAGCCGTTCCTCATATGACTTGTGCTCCAGATGTGTCCCAATAAGTGAGAGTAGCCAAAGTGAAACACATATGTTCATCAAATACTGCCCCAGCTTCATAGACTAAGGGGATACAAATTTTAATAGAAACATATTCCAGTTCAAGTGAACATTAATATTCTCAAATTTTACCAGCTAGCATCTTTTTATTTACATGGAGTTGGATTTAAAGCTTCTTGAAAAGATCAAAAAGACTTCCACTGGCCAGTCAGCTTATTATTTAGCCCTGTTGTCTACAGCTGCATGAATTACAAACATGGACACATATTCTCAATTGTTAAATATGCAGTCAAAATTTCGCCTTCTCCTGGTTTAGAATGAAATGAATCATTCAGGGACTCTTAGGAATAGTGCTTTCTGAAAGTTCTTCTGTAACTGTTGTTTTAGCACAAAGTCTTTTAGCTGAGCTACTTTTTACAGAATGTCTTTACATTTGTTTGAGATGTATTTTATTAACCTTGGCTCTTAAATGAACTCATTATTCTGGAACAGACAATTTGACTTTTGACCATCTAATAGATTATCTGTCCTTTCTCTTACCTGCCTCCAAGATTTAGCTGGAAATCTGGCCTTAAAGATTCAGTCCGTGGCAAAGTCTTCTGTAGACCTCTTTTTCAAATAGTCTCTTATTCTCTTGTGGGGGAGTTGTTTTGTTACCAGGCAAAGTGCCCTTCATATGTCTCACTAAAAAAATCCTGTTCATGAATCCCCACCCCACCCCCCAGATACTAGAAGAATATGAAAAACATTTTTCATGCCTGGAAGAGAGAAATTTCCTCTAGTTTTATCCCTTTGTCTCTCTTTTAAACTCTTCTTGTGTGGAGAGAATCAGTCAACCATCATATGTGAGATATGAAGAAATGCAGAACAACCGCTCACAGAGCCACTCACAGATAGAGGGAACCTTCCAGAATGAGCATCCTACCCAGCCTGGATGAACTACACCATCCTTACAGGTTCCTCTATCCTCAAGCCCAAAGAACCCCTAACCATCCCACACAAACTCTCTAAAGGACATGGTGCTCCACCTACCTGAGCCAAATGGTGAGGATGCAACTGTTAGAGCACTGATATTACTGTATGGATGCTTATTGGATTAATTTCAGTGTTGAGAAGAGGAGCAAAGAATTGGGTATTGCAGGAAGGCAGTGTGCTCACAACTGTACCAACAGCTATCTCAAACCTGTAACTATCCTAGCTGGGTCTCTTCTTCAGCCAGATACCTGCTCCAGATGTCATCATTCTTCCTCTGCCCTTGCTATGAGCCCAGACAGTGTAGTAGTGTACTTCATCAAAACTTCAGATTTTAAAAATAATAATGGTTTGTATGAGCCCTCCTATGAGCCCAAGAAAAACTGTCACAGGTGATTGAAAATTATACACATTTCCAATTAAAAAAAAAATATTTAGTTTTGCAGCTTTTTACATTTTCCCACTTGCCAAAATTATCTCTGCTTGATAATTTTTTTTTTTAACCAGAAAAATCTCAAAAGAATTTTTTTTACTTACATTTGAGTTTTCATAAGGAATTCAGCAGAAGATATTCAGCTACCTCAACTCACATAGAGGGTAAATCTATTAAAGAAGGCACACTGCCCAACTCATCTTTACATTGTTGAAATAAGGACTTCCCAATGGTAATCATAAAAATTAAGTTAACATTTAAAAAAAAAAAAAGCATAAACAACTGTGTGTTTCCAGAGGTAGATAAAATGTTATGAGAGGTTTCTGTTCTCTCAAATTTGAGTGAACCTACTTTGCTAAGCATGGTAACTGAGTGTCCTCATGTGGTTGGTTGGCTGGCTGGTAGCCTCTACATGAAGGTCATTAGCAAAGAAATAATTCAACTAAGATCAGCAAGAAAACATTTACCTTAGCTCTTATTTTTGTTTACCTTAAAACCACAGATGATTGCATTGTCAATGCAAATATTTCCCTCTCTGGTTTCAAATTTTTCCTTGAATAACTTCAAGCATGCTTGAGAGACTGAATAATATTCAGCTCCAGCACAGGTCAGGTGAAATGTTAAAAGGGAAACTAGCTTTAAACAAGATGAATGTCAAACTTCCAAACATTCAGACTTCCTAGAACAAAAGTAAAATTGCATATGCCTCACTGAATACACCTCCCTCCCAATCACATATATAGTCATCCCACAGAAGTTCATTATATAAACTGATTAATTCCTAAGACTTTTTCCTCTCATTTGGGAATCTGAAAGACAGATACTTTTAATAGTTCAAACAGGCTTTGTTTGTTTGTTTGTTTCACTTCTAGTATAAATATATTGGTAGACCATTTACATTCATATATGCGAATTTCAGTGCACTTACTCCACACCCTTACATAAAAAGTCAGGGTAAAATGCATTCAAACCATGTTATATTCTCAGAAAAATCTTCTATACTTTCCATTTAAAACTCCATCAAACTGGAGCTTGCATCTAGCTTTCTTGCAATAGAAGCAGATCAAACACAGGCCTATCTGTCAAAGATCTTTTGAATAGATAATTATTTTTTTTTTAATGTTAGGATATGAGTAAGTTTAGTTCCTGGCTTCATTAGACATTTTCAATCTGCAGCTGTGGCTGCCTAAAATTAGGCAAAGCTAATTAGGATTTTAATCTCTCTGCATGCCCCCTCTGAGAAAAGGATAATGGTACTCCCCTACTCAGGTGAATACCATAAGATTAAAGACCCTGTGATAGACAATGACTATTGATTTCACAGTATGCCAGACATTCTTACACTTTTCTCTTTACTCCCATATACTATCAGTCTCCCCCTAATTTCTCTGCTCTAGTCTACTTCTGAACTCAGTATCACCCTCACAGATTCTTTTCTCATACAGAAGATTCTGTGTTCTGTTCATTTCTCTCCATACACTATACGTTCTTCACCAACCCAGGTGAAATAAAGTTTACCCTTTCTTAGAAATAATATTTTACTATACTGAAGCTATACTAAAATACTTTGCTACACTTCCTTGTGCAGTGTTGTACAGATTCTTCTTAAGGTGCCAGAGACCATACAGTCCAGAAAGGAATACCTCCTGAAGAAAAGCTTGAGGTTGCCTAAAGAATGTGTAGAATCAGGATATTGCCCAGTGTCCTTAGTACAACCATGATATGGCCAGCAGCAGGCTGTTGTAAGTACCAGATCTGCCAGCCATAGTTACACAGCCAAATTTCTTGCTCTTAAAGCACTCTATTCCCTGATTTGTGTTTGCCAAGAAGAGTATTTTGCAGTAAGAGGCATGAATATCACACCCAGAGTTCCAGAAAGGTAGTGGGTTTAAGTTTGATAAAAATTCCTTGGCAAATTTACTCTAATTATTTAGATACAAGAATTCTGCATTGAGAACAGGAGAAGATAGGTTATAAACCTGGAGTAAGGATGAATGTCAGTGTACTGGGATGGGAGCCCAAATTTTCCTCAAAGATTGGTGTTTGTTCTAACGTTATTTAGTGTTGTTATTGCTGACGTTACTGATGTTATTAATGATCTGGAAAGTAGATTAAACAGACCTTTAATCACATACAGAGTTCATACCAAATTGGTGACAAATAGCGAGGAGAAAGGTATAATACAAACAGATCTAAAGAGGTTAAATATTTTAAATGAACATGTTTTAAAATGAAATGGAAGCAAGTATATTTCAGAAAAAGAAAAAGTAAACCTGAGCTATTCAGAGAGAGTCCTAGAGTGAAGACCAAAGTATAGAAGTTGTTGCTGAGTGTAAATTTCCAATGTAATACAGGTCAAAAATAAAGTGGATAGGTCTTACAGTGCTTATGAAGACTGCTTATGTCACAGGAAAAATACACATCAATAACACAGATGAAACTATTCCTTTAGACTGCCACATTGTAGTATTCTGTATAGTATTTGAGCAGAATTTTTTTTTTTTTTTTTTTTTTACAAGGAATAACTACTGAACACAGAGCTTGAAAAATAGCATAAGAAAGCATTCAAGATTTAGTTCATATGTTAGCATAATTCTAGCTTCAGTTAACGATGTGGTACGTTGTGTCTGATAAAAAGTAAGCAATATGTGCTTACGCACAATTACCATATTTTAAAGAGGAAAGTTGATGTTCAGGTTGGTATAAGAATACTGTGGTGGATTGGTTTAATTGAACATGGTAAAACAGGTAATTGTTTTGCTTAATCAAGTTTTCTATGTAGTTTCATTCATGATAATTTCTTCAGAAACCCTAAATCCCAACTTGAATGCTTCCACTATACAGAAAGACTTCAGGAGCTAGAAGGTGTAAGACTAAGACCTTTTAAAGAAATAGAACTACAGAGATCAGCTGTGTAAAGAAAACAGTCAGTAGATCTACATGATAGCATTGTTCATCTCTCCAATGCATTTTCTATTTTAAAACATGCTATATTTACATCTACACTACACAACTTACCACGTTAGTGTGATAGGTGATTTTACAGTGCTGTTGACAATTTTTGTAGCTAGGTAAGATCTGAAATGCTGTACTCAGTTGAACTAATCAACACAGGCTCAACTGAGAAGCAGAAAAAATGTCTCTATGGCTATTATAGACCATCAACTTTTTAAACCACTTCAGACAACTTGTTCTGAAGGCTTTTTGACTGAATCTACCTAAAAGACATACTTCCCTTCTGTTTCTTATTGATGATTTTTTGGGGGTGACATACAGCTATTTGAATGCACACTATCTCTCCAGCTGCCTCTCTGGACACTTAAACAAAGCTGTGAATTCCTAGCTTCCCTTGTCACTTACAGCAGATTTATACATTGGCTAACGAGAATGAATAATGCTCTGCTGTTCCCTACTAGAGACTTATGAAACTATCCACAGAGAGAAGATCTCATATTCCTTTTAGGTTTTACTCTGAAACTCTCCAACTATGTCTCTGAAACTTTGCTACTTTTTAAATATTCAGTCAGTGATATAGAGCACCACTGTGGTTTGAATGCTGGACTAATAGTCCCAGAAGTTCATGAGTAGATGTAGCCAACTACAGTATTTTATATGTCAAGCCTGAGGGCACATTTTTAAGCATCTCTTTCAGTTGAGGACTTTACTCAATTATTTACTCAGAAATCCATAGACATTGATAATGTATATCCTTCTTAACAAGCTACTTAAGAAACTATAGCATCCTTAAGTTAACCATGTGTTGTGGTTTAACCTGTCAGGCAGCTAAACACCACACAGCCATTCACTCACTTCCCTCCTTCCCAGTGGGATGGGGGAGGGAACTGGAAAAAAATAAATAAAATCCATGGGCTGAGATAAAGATAGTTTAATAAAACAGCAGAGGATTATAATAATAATAATAGAATATACAAAACAAATGATGCACAAGACTATTGCTCACCATCCACTGACAGTGGCCACCATTGATGCCGAAACCTGTCCCTGAGCAGTGACTGCTGCTCCCTGTCCAAGTCTCCCCAGTTTCTATACTGAGCATGAAGTCATATGGTATGGAATAGCCCTTTGGTCAGTTGGGGTCAGCTGTCCTGGCTGTGTCCCCTCCAGGCTTCTTGTGCACCTTGCAGAGAAGGGGAAGCTGAAAAGTCCTTGACTAGGGTAAACACTGCTTAGCGACAACATCAGTGTGTTATCAACATTCTTCTAGTAATAAATCAAAAGCACTATGCCAGCTACTAGGAGGAAAATTAACTCTGTCCCAGCCAAAACCAGCACACCATGTTATATACAGTTATTCTTGATGGACAAGAATACTGTCCTTTGGCTTTTCATGTAATTGCTGCATGACAAAGAAAAAAAAAAGTATTTACAGCATAAACCTTACAATAGTCTTACTATTTCTTGTGGAAATCAAATCCTGAGAAAAATTGTTGACTTAAACTACTGTAGGTCACAGCCTGCCTGGAGTCCCGACAACTATGGTACATCTGTCATTAGCTCTCACTTAGTGTTCTGGAGTTTATCTGCCTCAAATTAAATATTATGACAGCATGATTGGTGTTATTTTTATTTTTGGACTGCATACTTCTCTATCCTTTTATCTCAATTAGTACAGTGGAATGCTCCAGATGGAGTGAAACCATTGTGTTTTCACGTAATTCAGCTTAGTATTTCTCAGCTAAGAGACCTTTGTAAGAACCCATGCCCCAGCTAAAACCATTTGCCTTTCAACCTAACTAAGTATTCAGCCACACCCTATTCTAAAAGGCATTTTAAACAGCAGGAAACATTTCTAGTCATCTGCTGAGAAGTATTAGAGATTGAATTACTTTGGTTATTATTTTTGCTTTCTGTCAGTTATCACTGTCAGTCCTTCTTTAACAGAAAATTGAATCCTCTGCAAAGCAGCAAGCGGTTCCTTTCTTCTTCATTTAATGAAGATAAGTATTCTGAGTGAATCCCTCTAGTAATACTTAGCAAGTGACTTCTTTTATTCCATTATTTCAGTCCCTGGTCATTGATGTTTGGAATCTGTGTGCAGTAACAATTTCTCTTTCAAAGGTGACAATGGTAATAACACAAAATGCAATGAACAAAGCTTAAAATAACAGCACGTGTTGCTGAGACATATGCTGCTGTGTAATTCCAGTGACACTCCTATGATATAGGGACCTCCCATGATGCTAGGAAAATTCCTTTAGCACAGGGAATAGAGCTGTGGAAGAAAAGTTATTCTTTTTGTCTATTTGAGTTTTGAGACTTACAAGTCTTCCACTGTATTTCAACGCAAAATAGACACCTTCCCCAAATATTCTGGAGATTGACCTGCAAATACAAAGTAGTGAATGAATTATTTATGTTGCTTTGCTTTTGTACGTGGTTTTTGTTTTACCTATTAGACTGCTTTTACCTCAACTTCCAAGAGTTTTCTTACTTTTACCGTTCCAGTTCTCTCCCCCATCCCACCGGGGAGAGTGAGGGACTGGCTGTGTGGTGCTTAGCTGCCCATCAGGGTTAAGCCATGATGCAACTGTGTTCTCAAGAGCAAAAGAATTTAAAAGTGTGGATTTGACCAGATAGAAGGGTTTAAATCAGGCCATGTCATTGTTTTGTTCACTAATACAAACTTTGTCTTAATTAGATTGTGAAAGATATAGGAACTTTTATATCCTTCTTCTCTGGGACATTACCTATTATAGCACCAGAGATTCTTTCAACAGAAGACTGTTTCAAACCACCTACATAGTTCAATAGTGCAAGCTTCATCCAAGTCTGCTTATATTAATTTCCCATGTACCTGTAGAAATTAGCAGCCCTGTCTCAACTCAATAAAACAGAGAGAAAGAGGGAAAAAAAAATCTGGATAAATTTGTGAGTGGTCTTAATAAGCCTTCTGAAGGAAAGTTTGAAGATGAGGAAAAAGTATGTTACTGAAGTAGTACTTTAAATTCTGTTTGGAGAGTTTGCTTTGGGTGCAGTTCATTTTAGCAGCAGTAAGATTATTTTAATTAAAGGACTTTTCTACAAACTAAATGAAGTGTCTAACATGCCAAATCAATTCCTGCCAATATGATTGCTCTACACACAAGGAAAGATAGTAATTAATTAGAGGAAGCTTCTTCAAGGACAATTGGTCTACTGTGAAAAACCTGAGAAATTGCTGACATGGATTGTTTCATTTCAATGTCATAAGCCATGTTACTTACATGCACTATTGTAGCTACAAAGGTTTTTATCCACTTTCAGAGAAGAGGAAAAGGAAAATAAGAAACTAACTGTAGAAGGAAATTGAAAGCACAGAAGTCATGACATCTATTCAACAAAAATAACTGTATTTTATAACCTTTTTATTCTCTCCATTGAAAGTTTAAACCAAACACAGGATACTTTTCTAAGTCAGTTATTCAAAATGTGGTTTACATATAAACAGAAATAAGAGTAGTTTATAATGTTATTTGTGTGTATATGCTAAGTTTCTGCAAGGTTTTATTAAACAGTATGGAATGAAATATTTTCATTACTTTTTAAATCAAAGCTCCACTTTTCACAGCTGAGAATGTTACATCATATCATACTTTCTTTTCCCTACGATAAGTCTACTCCAAATATGATTTAAATGTTAATGCAAAGGCTGCAGCTGTAGTATTTATAATTTATAAACACAATTAAGAACAATTAGATGTGAAACTACAATAGCCTCTCTGATTGCAGATGCTATTTAATTCAGAGTCAAGGAAACATGCCAAAATTGCCATTGCATTGTCCTTCCCTCTCTCCCTTCCCAGACATGCAAATGAAACAATAAACAGGTATAAATGAAAAATGCTATGGAACAAGAATGAAGGATTAACTTAGTATTTAAAAATAGAAAGTAGTAAAAAAAAAATCTATTACAATACAAAGAACCTCTTACAATGAGTTCCTACAAAGGAAAGAATCTTGACCTTATAGTAAGACATCCCTGAATAATGAATTCACTTACTATAGCCTGTCAGACTTTTGTTTAATGATTATGTATTACAGACCTTACTATCATCTCAAAAACCACCAAGTATTGTGATGAAACATTACTTTTATTAGCAAATCCATAATTCTTGTTGTCACACCAAGAAAAAATAACCCAATACTAGATTGAAAAACGGAAATCACATAGATGGTAAGGTGGAAGTGAAAAGAGAGGTTGATAGTACTGTCTGAGGTTTCTTTTACAATGGCAGTAGATTTAAAGTCCATTTCCTCTCTGTATTAATAGCACTTCTTTTGAGTAATTTAGTTTTCAACCTTTACGTAATAAATATTGATTTTTTTACCTTTCAATTGGTTATTTTAAAAATTCTGTTAATCTCTTTGGCACTTACCTTTAAATTGATATTAATATGGCTAATATCCATTTCCTTAATGTTACCTAAAACTGGAGTGAATCACATTCAGTGTTCCCCTTTCAATGCCCTCTCTAATCAAAGATTAACAAAGGATTAGTTATTTTCCCTGACAACTAAAAAAACAACATGGTTAATCTAGGCTATTTTTCTAGGTTTCTTCTGCAGCTAATGAAAGAAAAAACCCCTCCTGAAGAAAGTGTTCCAACCACTAACAGATATCTAACACAGGTGGTCTTAATTCCCCTCTGGAAATGCTTACTCACTGATGATACATGGAGCCGCGAAGACTTGTTTACTATGTCTCACATTACTATAGCCTTCTAAAGTCAAGTAAAGTGAATCAATTAACCCCACCCAAAATTTAGTTGCATAAGTCATTGGTGGGCCACCAAGAAATTAAAATAGGAGGTGGGATTCAGGTCTTGGAAAGATAATTGAAGTTATCTGAGCAAATACAGGCTGATACAAACTAACAAACTCTCTGGGCTCCATTGCTTTCATTAATTAGATCTCCATGAACTATAATAAGAAGGCAGACATCTAGCTTACATGGAGAACTTCTACATGTAGACATACTCTTAGTCTCTTAAACTGAAGCTGAAGCCTACTCTAGGTCTATTGTTACTATAACCTTCATGGGGAAGCTTCAAAAGTAGCCTGTAAGTTTGATTTAGATTTTGTAGGCATCAGAGCAGAGGGTAGAAAATGCAGAGAGATGTGACTATTCCTTATTTTTGAAAATTCAGCATTCTTATACCTGAATAATTAAAAGAAAATGAAACTACTATTTTCCCTGACAACTAAAAAACCAACATGGTTAATCTAGGCTATTTTTCTAGGTTTCTTCTGCAGCTAATGAAAGAAAAAACCCTCCTGAAGAAAGTGTTCCAACCACTAACAGATATCTAACACAGGTGGTCTTAATTCCCCTCTGGAAATGCTTACTCACTGATGATACATGGAGCCTCGAAGACTTGTTTACTATGTCTCACATTACTATAGCCTTCTAAAGTCAAGTAAAGTGAATCAATTAACCCCACCCAAAATTTAGTTGCATAAGTCATTGGTGGGCCACCAAGAAATTAAAATAGGAGGTGGGATTCAGGTCTTGGAAAGATAATTGAAGTTATCTGAGCAAATACAGGCTGATACAAACTAACAAACTCTCTGGGCTCCATTGCTTTCATTAATTAGATCTCCATGAACTATAATAAGAAGGCAGACATCTAGCTTACATGGAGAACTTCTACATGTAGACATACTCTTAGTCTCTTAAACTGAAGCTGAAGCCTACTCTAGGTCTATTGTTACTATAACCTTCATGGGGAAGCTTCAAAAGTAGCCTGTAAGTTTGATTTAGATTTTGTAGGCATCAGAGCAGAGGGTAGAAAATGCAGAGAGATGTGACTATTCCTTATTTTTGAAAATTCAGCATTCTTATACCTGAATAATTAAAAGAAAATGAAACTACAAACTTCTACATGATTTACGTATGCCTTACCTGTGAAATCATGAGGACATAAACACCGAAACAAAGGTTGCTCTCTCAGTTGGCTCATATCAATGCAAGTTGCTCCATCAGGACAACTATTTGGGTAAATTAAACATGCATTTTCAGCAAATTGGCAAAATTCTCCTGTCCATCCAGGTGCACAGAGACACTAGATAGAAGAAATGCACAAACAAAAAACAACAAAGAAAACACAATGATAATGTAATGTGAAAGTTTGCAGAAATTTCTCTGGGTCTTGTGTTTTATTACTGAGTAAAAATATGGTAGAATGCAGTGTTACATCCAGATGACACTGTTCTTCATGCCTGTATTTGCAGATGATAAAACATTTGAAAGAGGCAGAACTCATCTGCCATGTCTGTTGAGAAACAGAGGACACATGAGAAGGATGAAATGGCAAAGATAATTACTGGCTGTGAGGGATGGAGCTGCCTGCAGGAAAAGAAGAACTGGGTGTGAAAAAAGAATTTAAAAGACCTGTAGGTGAGGGAGAAACCAGGCAGTGATACTAAAACAGCCTGCAAGATAGACAGTGGCCAGCCAGTAATGAGAAAACATAATATGGAGCTTCTGTCATACATTCTGACTCTGTTAACTAAAATAAAAATAAAATCTTCAGAAGAAAGCGGAAGATTTGAAGCCATCTGATGAAATTTTTAAGTACAATGCTAGAGCTGCTCCTTTAATTAAAAATAAATTTTCGGAGTGATGGAGATATCTTTGGTAGTCTTCCGTGAATTACATGTTTGGGTTTTTGTTTTTTTCTCTTTTTGGACATTGACAATACTAACTATATGGCATCAGCTCCATACTATTGTATAATCACATATAACTTAGAATGTGTTATAGAATAACAGTATGTAAGCATAGTGAAAGTGACTAATAACGTAAAAAATTTTAGCATGAGGTATGCTGTTTATGAATTAATTCAGTAGAGTTTTGTTTTAAAGTTTAAAACTGGCCTGACCTATCAGTCTTCTAAACATTTCCATTACAGTGATCTCCAGTTTCCTAACTGATCTACGCATTTGTAAAAAGGAATAGTATTCAGGTGGCCAAGTGAAGCCTTTGAGAGAACTGCATTGATGGGAATCCCACATTGTGAATCTCTGAGTTGAACTAATGAAACAGGAGATCACTAAAATGGGTTGTCATCTCCTGAGTGACCCGGATATAAGAGGAACATGATATGCAGCAGAATTAGTGTGACTTGCATTCCCAGGGCCTGAAATAATATAATGTTCTTCAGTGGCTGTATGTTCCTTAGTCCCTGTTTTCTGAATTCCTAACCCTGCATCTCTCTGTGGTGACAATACCCATACAAGACTCTGGCATTATCTGATTTCATTCCCCTCAGTCTCCAGAAACACTTGCCACTCCTATGTACTGTCCTTGTCCCTGATGTTATGTTTGCTTAAATTTTACACTAATATAAAAATGTAAAAAAAAAAAAAAAAAAGTGGCATGTTTTAGGTGACTGTATCTATGTGTATATCTACTATTGCCATTCAGTATACAAAGTTTCCCCCAAACAAAACTATAAAAATAAGATTTATTCTTTGTTTCAGTATATTTTACATTCATAGAACCCCAGAATAATTTAGGTTGAGAGAGATCTTTTGAGGTCATATAATCCTACTCCTTGCTGATAGCAGGTAAAATTTAAAATCCAAGGTAGTTGCTCAGGATCTTGTCTAGCTGAGGCCTAAGTATCTCGAAGGATGGCAATTCCACAGATTTTCTGGGCAAGCTGTTGCAGTGCTTAACTACACTCATACCTCATTGTGAACAATTTCTACTCAATACCTAGTCAGCATTTCCCTTGTTGCAACTTGTGCCAGTTGCCTTTCGCTCCATTGCTCTGCACTTCTGGGAAAAGTTTGGCTCTATCTTGTCTATGATCACCCAATAGAGAGCTGCAGAAAAGAACAGTATCCCCATTTATCTTTCTATTTTCAAAGCTAATCAAAACCAGATCCTTCAGCCTTTCCTCATTCCTCATGTGCTTCAATCCTTTCACAATGTTGATGGCTCTCTGCTGTTCCAATTTTGTCAAAGTATTTTTTTTTTCTTGAACATTGAAGCCCAAAACTGCACACAGTGCTCTAGGAGTGGCCTCACAAGTGCTGAGAAGAAGGGACTAATGACTTCACTTGATCTGCTCACTACGCTTTTACTAATGCAAACCAGTATTAGATGAAGCTAGCCTTTACCACCTGATTACACTGATCCACTCCCTCATCTGTCTCAGATGCATCTCATTGAGCCCTTTGGACATATATATTCTCCCCTTGCCTTAGTAGTTCCTAGTTTGGCATTCCTCTATCACTGGTAGTACTTTCCTCCAAATTTTGCCACTGGGCATAGGGACTTGGGAAACAGATATTGTCACTAAAAAACAGGGCAAGGGCATTGAATATAAGCCATCTCATTCAGCAGTGGGCTTACATTATTCTTGGTCTCCTTTTTTTCTGCAGCTGTACCTATAAAAATGGAACTACAGGATAGGTTCTCAATAATTATTGCTTTTCATAAGGGCAGTATTTATTTGGAAATTCTCATTGACTAGGCTCAACCTTTTATCTGCTCAGCCACTAAAGGTTACTATTTACAATATTAAAACTGTTTAACCAGTATTTTCTTTCTTTAAATATGTTATTAAGTCCATTCTACAAGAAAGAGCTTCTTCAAATAAGTTCACCTAAGTTTAAACCTCTTCCCGGTGGATACATGCTCATTTAAAAGATTTGTTCTCAGAGTGAGGAAAAAAGGCCAGAGACTGAGTTGTTGTGAAAACCGCATTTACTTTTCATCTTGCAAAGTGGCTTTTCTGCACCTGGGGTGAAACGTATTACTTGCAAGACAGCATTCAGGAATTAAATCACTATTTCCAGATTATACCTGAATTGTTTTGAGGATAATTAAAGGACAAGTCTCAGGGATGTTTAAGCCAGCACTTTCCACCAATATTAAGTCATTCTTTTAAGCTGGATTGAAATCACCCCAACAACATAGTGGTAGTTTTGCTGAAAAGAGGTATAATAACCTTTTTCTTTTCTTCTTAGTTTTCAATTGCCCAGTAAGATGACTTGCAAAATGAAGGTATTCATGTGCATATGTGGTCTGCTACTTTTAAAATACATGGAGAAAACCCCAACTCAACCCAAAATTTAGAGATCAAACTGGGTATGAATGCTTTCAATTTTTGTTTTGTCTTACATATTCTCTTATGTTGTTTTTTCCTTTCACTCAGATTTTCTTATTTTTTTTCCCCCCACTCATTCCGCAGATATAGTAAGAGTGATCCTACTGCAGTAGGATCCCTGCTGTAGTAGGGAGTTACTCAAACAGGGAAGATAAAAACTGCAAAGAACATGAGGAAATTTAGTTCATAGGTAACAAACACGTTGCTGCTTAGTGAACTTAATTGAGAGACTTATTTGGGGAGATCTTTTTAACCACGTCCTGCTTCCAGTTGGAATACATGTCTTTTTATGAAAGAGAAGGTTATGATCTTTTTCCTTCAAACTGTGTACAAAAATTTAAATGCGAATAATTCTATAGCTGTCAATAAATTCTGCTGTTCCTGGAATGGCTAAGGACTTAAAATGTTACAACATCGATTCATTAGCCTACAATGCACCAGGGCATGCAAATGCCTTTGTAGCATAAAAAGAGGAATGAGTTGGTCCTAACTTACTATATCTGTCATTGCACAGGGTGAACATTTTTGTTTTTCAAGCATTACATTACTGTCTTGAAAATTATTCTGAAAGAAAAAAAGAAAAAATAAAGGTGGAATTATTAACTGAAATTTTTTTTGTCTGCTTCCACATTTATGTAAAATAGTACTATAACACATGCTGTTTTCAATTCCTGAGCTGAATCGCAGTGGCAGTACATTGCTTTGTCACAGGGATATCCTGCCTAACAAATTCCACACTGTTAGAAGTTTGGAAACTCCAAGGGCAGAAATTTCAATTTCGTAGCTCATAAGTGATGCTGGTGTGGGAACGCCTGATTTCTTCTCCCAATTCACAGACTGCAAGGATTCAGTGAAAGAGCTCTGGTTAGGTTTCTCCTTTAATGACATTATCATAGTTAGAGTATGTTGGAGCTAGCAAAGTATGTAAGTGCAAGTATTCAGTTCCCCACATCTTGCTTATGTTATATGAGCCACTATTACACTGTTGGTTCTTGATTGCTGCTGAAGTGGCTGATCTCTCTTACTCATTCAGTCCCAGACCTGGGTTTCTGAGGGACCCACAAAGGAGGCTCAGCTTTCTGCTAGTATAGCTGTAGTATCCCGTCTACTGTGATGATAGTAACTCCTGCATCTCTTCAGCTGCTCTGGCATACATAGTCCAGAATGAATTTTCTGTCATGTGTTGGCAGTGCAGTTTACGAAGAGGTCAATATTTTCAGCGAGATTCTCTCAGGTGGCAGTCTAGATCTGCAGATCCCCGAAACCCTTCAGGGGAGTATTCTTACAAGAAGAGGAACCTATTTTCTCCTTCGTCTTTCACTCTATGCAGACCTCAGATGATCTAGATTTTTTTATTAGGATGGGCCTTCTTTTATGACATATAACAAATATGTGCATATAGATATATAGCAATCGTAAAAAAAGGTAAGCAAGGCTACCATCTCACTGGAGTTTAGCCTCTTACATCAACAGATGTTTTGAGAGGTTCATTATGTTAAACTTGGGGCAGAGCCTTTGCCACTGATTAATATCCAGTGATATTAGGAGATGAGGTACATCATCTCTAATATATGCTCATTCATGTGAATCCCTGATTTCATGTAGAACTTTCAGGGGTCTGGGTAGAAAAATGGCATGGCTTGAATGAATTAATTGGTTTTAAGAGAGATGATATTTTTCATTTTTCAAGTGGACATATAGGAGGATAAGGGAAAATACTCTTTTATAGTGACAGGTATTCCTCTGTCCTCTGATGAAGTAGAATTCTAACCATGCACATCTCATTTAGGGAGGGGGCAGATGAACTTAACTTTTGCATAGCTCGAGCAGGTGCCATATCTCTTTTCATCAGACTTTATAAAATAAGGAAATTTTATTAATATTTAATTATATCTTAGAAATTTAAATTAAGAATGCACATTTTTTCAGTGTTTGGTCATAGAGGAAGAAAGGGCAGATATTGCAGGATGAAAAATAATCAGCAAGAAGCTGTAGCGTATACTAGAAACTTATTGCACAGTATTGGAAACAGCTGCTGAAGGCACCACAAAATTTATACAGCACATGGAGAATGTGTGTCTGATCTTACTGGCATTAATAAACAGGTTAAAGAATTTCGTTACAAGGTATGTACTTCAGAAATACACAGTGCTGAGTTGGCTGGCTGAACTTTTATGGAATCTTTCTACAACCATTCTCCTTATCTCAAGGGGCCAGCTCCTTATTAGATATGGAAGTCAGAAAAGAAGAGGTTTGGGGAATTTCTGTATCCTTGAGAAGTGGTTTAAACTTGAGCACAGGCTTGATTTTAACTGATTTTGTTAAAAAATAATTCAAACTCAGCTAGCTTGCTGTCGTGGTTTAACCCGGCTGGCAACTAAGCACCATGCAGCCGCTCGCTCACTCCTCCCCCTCCCTCAGTGGGATGGGGGAGAGAATTGGAGAAAAGAAAAAAAAAGTAAGACCCGTGGGTTGAGATAGAGACAGTTTAATAAGAGAGAAGAATAACAATAGTAATAATAATAATGGCAAGAGAATATACAGATTATATATAAAACAAGTGATGCACAATGCAATTGCTCACCACCCGCTGACTGATGCCCAGCCTGTCCCGAGCAGCGATCACTCCCCCTGAGCCGCGATCACACAGCCCGAGCTGCGACCACTCTGCCCGTGACCGACCAACTAACCCCCCCGAGCATGACGTTCTATGGTATGGAATAGCTCTTTGGTCAGTTTGGGTTAGCTGTCCTAGCTGTGCTCCCTCCCAGCTTGTTATGCACCTGGCCAAGCAGGAGAAGCTCAAAAAGTCCTTGAGTAGTCTGAGCACTACTTGGCAACAGCTGAAAACATCAGTGTGTTATCAACATTCTTCTGGTATTAAATCCAAAACACAGCACTATGCTAGCTACTATGAAGAAAATTAACTCTATCCCAGCTGAAACCAGGACACTTGCCCATTCCTTGAACTTTTTCATGAGACGTGGGAAAAGAACTTATTTCAATCTTACACAAAGTTGTCAGTTCTGTATTATTAAATTCATACTTTCCCATGCAAGGTGTGGGGCTGAGCAAACAGCTTTCACATACACAGTACAAAAGTGTGAAGGTGCAATGATCTTATACAGTACTGTTTTGTTACACAATCATAAAATACGGGGACTGGCGAGGGAGGAGATCCCTCTTCTGCTCTTAACCATCATGATTCAGCTGCTATAAAAGGTACTTGTTTTATTACAGTGAAAATTTAGCCTACACTCTTAATAAATGTCAAGTAGTACAGGGGTAAAATTAAGTCCAGATTGTTTTCTTAGATCATTGATTATTCTTAGGACCCATAGGGCCCAGGACCTTTTACCCAAAACCAGCCAATCCTTTAGATTATTTGAATCACAAGAGGAAAATAAATTGAAACTGTGAAAGACCCAACCTCTACTTTCTTTTTGTATTTCTCATGAACTCATGTTACATAAGCTTTTTTTTATGTTGTTTGTTTGCTTAATTTGTTCCTAACTGTGAATAATCAAAGCTGGAGTTTTCTATTTTTCAGTGGGTATGCCTATTATTATGATTGTTTGCTGCTCTGGGATGCCAGTTTAATTCCCTTTGGATGAAGATCATTCAATCATCAGGACATCTTATTTGGAAAATCAGTGCAATTATTTTTCATATGAAAATGAAAAATATTAAAAAATATTCTGTTGCTTTGGTTGACTTATGCAATATGCTGCTTTCACTCTACTTGTTATTTCTGTTTTGGGGATAGTTGTTGCCATGTGATTCATTGCTTCATTAAAAAAATAATTCTTTGTATAAAGGTTTTTTGGTTTTGTGGAGACTTTTTGTGATTCTGTTAAGATATGAAAAATGTTTGGTGATCCTGAACCACCAGTTTCTACACTGGAAAAGGAAATTCATAAAACAGAAAATTCCAGCTAAAAACCTTATTTTTTAATATAGCACAGCTGCCTAATGACTTTAGCTATATTTAGCTGAATTGTCAAGATGAACAAGGGAATTCTGGTTACAATGTATCATTGTGATGACTGTTTAATATTTTGATTGTACACCTTATTCAGGTGGGAGAGACTAAAGGGCACTGATATATCATAATGTGATATAACATTGCATGTTTATGATTGTCTACTAACAATGAAAGTACAGCTATAGGAAAAAAATCCCCAAATGTTTAGAGGCTTAACTATGAGCTTAAGCTAGTTGACAGTAAAATGTACTCAACACATTTTCAATGTACATTGCTATATATTTTCATTAGGAAAAGGTTCTTCACTGAGAGGATGGTCAGTCACCAAGTCTGTCAGAATTCAAGGAACTTCTGAGCGATGCTCTCAGTCATATGATTTAGTTTTGGGTAGTCCTGCAAGGAGCAGGGAGTTGGACCCAATGATCCTTACGGATCCCTTCCAACTTGAGATATTCTATGATTCTGTGATTCTATGTGTTGAGGATATAAGAAGTCAACACATGCACTGGCAAGGCAAATGGAAAAATAATATTTAGTAATCACATGAATATTTTTTTAAAAAAGAACATTATATCCTGCAATAGGAACATATTATTCAATAATAACATTATTTAATTGAAAACATTAAAATCTCATGCCATTTATAAGTTTCCCTGTTTTGTTGTTTGTAGATCTCCTTATTAGTTATTTAGTGTACACTATAGTACATAGAATAATTTAGGAGGGAGTTCCTAAAAGAACTTTATTTAGTTGAGTCTTGAAAACATCTAAGTTTGAAGTCTGCACAACATCTCTAGGCAACCTGTTCCAGTTCTTGACTGACTGCCCAGTGAAAGCATTTTTCCTTATATCCAATAGGAACATTTCTTGTATCAGTTTGTGCCCACTAATACATTTTGATGCAAACAGACTAAAAAACTTACTCACAATAAAATATGTCTCTGGCTGGAGAACATCATACCAAATTAAATGTTTTCTATTCTCTTTAATTCTTGAATTTTCTAGCTGTTGTGTTAGGCAATAAGATATTATTTTATATAATTGTTTAAGGTTGAATATATAGGACCTTAGCTCATTGAAGGTTTACTGAATAAAGAATTTTTTAAAGAGCTGTGGTTATTAACATTGTGGCTATCCAGCTTGTTAACTTTTACATACATGAATTCTGGCTCCACTATAGGCAGTAAAAATTACAATTCTTTACTGAAAATCAAAGAAATTACATAGTTGCTTGTTAGCATTGTCCTTTCTGAGTTTCTACAACATGGAAGTGCATTATAGACACTTACATTTGTGTATGGTCCCTTTTTAATGTACATGACATTCCACTCAGGTACAGGTTTTCATCTCCCTTTACATGTTTCATCTCCTTCCATATAAAATTGAAGCATCTGAACTGTATGGTCTTTGGTATAGAAATTATTTTATAGTATAAAAGTAATAAGAAATACTGCTACTATTCTTATTTTCATACTGTTTTCTTAAGATTATTTTTCCTTTCTCCTTGAAATTTGTGAGGTATTTTTTTTCTTTCCATTCCTATTGTCTAAAACTTGTCTTACATTATTTATCTCTTTCACTATCTCAAAATCGTCTTATTATTTTTCCTCTGTCCACAATTCATAGAAATGATGTTACATTTTATCAATAAAAAATGTTTCATACTGATCATGTAGCACGTCTTTCACTGTAATATTTATGGTTTAATGTACTGATTTTGTGTATTTTATTTTTCATTATTTTTGCTGGCTTATGCTTTTGTTTATTTTACTTACAATGGGTTAAAATGACTATGTCATCTTCTCATAGAAGTTCTGTTTAAAAATGAAACAAAACATTTTTATTGGTTATTTCTGGTGTATTTTACTGTGTATTTATATTATATGTTATTCTAGTAGATCAATTAAGATCCATTTATATAAAGATATGTAAAGGTATTACTTGATCAAGTCTTTAACTAAATATGTTTCATTTAAATTACTTCTTGGAAAGCAAGATACTTAGTTTATTATGTGAAGAATTCTATTGTTCATTAACTTCTGTACTGCTCAGAGATAATAGCGCATATTAAATGTACCTAGGGTGCTTTGATGCTGTTTGTTTCAATTGAATAAGAAAAGCAGGAAAAGGTTATTTTGATAAAGTTGAAATTAAACACTGAGGAAGCACAAAACTGTATAAGACATTTTAAAATTTATATGAACTTTTCTGTAGAATTACTGCTACTGTGTGGAAGAAAATGGACTAATTAACTTGTGCAAAACTAGCCCCTAATGGAAGTATCTGACTTTGAACTACTGCTGTTTGAACAGTCAGCTAGAAGGACAAATACGGGAGAGACATCAGTAGAATTAATGACGGTGGCAAAGTGGCTTCACAGAGATGAAACTATATTGCTCAGATAGTCCATGGGGAGAAAACAGCAGGAGAGACTCTAGATTTTTTTAAAAAGGAAAATGACAATAATCTATTTTATATGTTGTATATAAGTATAAAAGTTGCATCTGAGAGCAGTAGATTTTGTAGTGCCAATTTTCATTGCTTCTAGCATTGCTAGTAGAGCTGTTATAAATATTCATAACAATTTTATCACTCCAACCAACTGCTTTAATATATAGTATACCAAACATATTAAATGTTTGTTTCCTTATGGCTTTTTTATACTCAGAAAACAAATGTTGATTGATACAGTGCAGAGGGCTTTAAAAAAACCCTAGAGTTATTTATTTTTTAATAAAGAACTGCATTGCTTAAACAAGGTAATGTTTTATCTCTACCATACTTCCTATTCATTCTGGATATGTTATCTAGAACTTATTTCCCTCTTATGCAATAAATACAAATGGCTTCTCTAAGAATATGTTTGAGGCCTTCTTAGGGCTATGAGATCTAAGCAGTGTGACTGATGTAGATCAATTCTGGAGATTACTGCTAATTCTGCATACAGATGCTTTACTTCTGGGTTATAAATTGAGCCAGACTTCTGGGGATATTTATTATCAAAGAACATTAGGACTGAGAGTGGCTCCTTGGGGAAGAACTTACAAAATGGCAAAGGGGAGCAGTGGCAGCAGAGTTTGCACAAAGGCTGTTCAGGCTGATGTAGGGTGTACTGCAGGCTTGTGGGGCTTGGCACTGCTTGCCACTCTTCTGGAAAGCAGCAGATTGATTCCCAGCCTGATAGCTTGCTGATGGGTCTAGTTCTGCACCCACATGTCAAACCTCATCTGGTTAACGACGAAGCTTGGAGCTTTGTCTGCCTGATAGTAATTTCTGCACAAGTTCTGTTGAATATGTACCACGTACCAGAAAAAAAGACAGGAGAAAGAAAGGTTCCCTTTTCTCTCCTCTCTCCCCTCTCCCCTCTCCTCTCTACCCTCTCTTCTCTCCTTTCTCCCTCATCTTCCCCGAAGGAACATACTGCCTATGGTGAAGACAGTTTTTAATATTACTGTGTAAGCCTCTTCTGCTTTACCAGAGAACATTACTCATTTGTACTCACAATTTTACTTTATCAACCATATACCCTCTTGGTTTATACTTTGTTATTGAAATATCTCAGGTTCACCATAAAATTCCAAATATAACAGTGATGGCTTTGATATATGGCTGTGAGGAAAAGAATCAAAAGAATATAACATGAACAGCAGGGCAAGATTTTAGATACCAACCTTTTCTATTATATTAATTTTTCTATCCTGTTACAGTGGATCACACTATTTGATATACTCTATTATATACATGTCTATACAAGAAAGCAAAAATTCAGTCACTGGGGAGCAAGTATTTGAAAGGTATGCATGTTGGTACATAATTAGGTGTTTTCCGGTTTATACATACAAGTTTTTATTAATCAGTATTCCCTAGGCATATGCAAACACCTGATGTTTAGAGAACACATATTCTGCAAATTGCTTATAGAAGTTAAAAACACTACTTTTTGCTTAACTTCACTCCCTCTTAACAGCAGAATCTACTTGCACTGCACTTCATGATCTAGTTAACTATGTTCCTGCTCCCTGTAGGGAGGTTGGACTAGATGACCTCTAAAGATCCCTTCCAACCCAAAGCATTCTATGATTCTATTCTATATGAACACCAGCCAGAAGTCGGCA
>NW_009259863.1:2526191-2542267 GCF_000687185.1 Egretta garzetta | reverse complement strand
CGATTCCAACATCAAATTTTACATTTAAGTGTCAGTACAGCTTCTCAAATGAAATTGAAATATTTGCTTTGAATCACCAACAATAGGTGCAATTGTAAACCCCATAATGATAACACAGATTATTGTCTCTTTCTTTAATGCTGCTCTGGTGTTTATTTGCTTGCCAACACTGTCCTGCTATTCAAGCAGTATGTATGAATTGTTTAGTCCTTGTCTCACGTGTAGGGCATGCAAATGGAAACGGACCTTACAATGGCATTGCTTTGACTTCATCTTTTAACTTCAGGTTTTGTGCCTTTATAACTCAGTTCCTTTCTCAGCTGTAAGCACATAACTTTGCACAAGTCAGTGGTTTGTCAGGAAAAAGGCATATTGACAAAATAGACTTGGATACACTATATAAACCATATAAGTGGAAAGATAGTTGCTCATAGCATAGTAAGGAGCTGGTAGGGAAAAAAATATTATGAATGAGCTTTTTTATACCCTGCAAAAACTGGAATGCATTTTTAATCTGTATGTCCTTCTATAAGAAGTGTGTGGCAGAGCAGAAATAGGAAAGGGTGTGTAGCTATTCCAAATCTCCCACTTCAACTGCTGTAGGGCTGCACCTTCTTTTCCCTCAATACACTTCTGTAGGTAGTCATAACTGGCTGTAAATTCTATTCAATTCAGTCATTGAAACCAAACAACACAAACTCTTGTGTCTCCCTGGAGAGTAAAGACAGCTGGTATGCCAGAAACTTGACAGTCTTCATACCCTTGGCTTTCCCAATATTGTGCTTTAGAAACTGTTCATCTTCCAAATTTTGATAACTGACAGTTCCTTTATCCTCATAATTTACACTAAATTAATGTAACCTTTTTTTCCCCCGTAATATCTTTTTAATTTTTTCTTTTTTTCTTTTTAATTAATACTAAAGATTCAGGAAAAAAAAACAGGGGATCTTAAGGGATAATTCTTTTGACTTCTTCTAAACCACTTGCTGTGGATAAATATATAGTTAGATAGCCAATTCCCTCTTGGGACCTAGAGGGAAGCTTTACAGTCCCTAAATGACTCCTTGTTTGCATTTCCTCTGTACCTGTTTTACTGCCCAGTCTCCTTGGGGAAGAGGCCTAATTCACTGGGAGAACTCTATCCACACCACTACGTGGCCCCAGGTGGTTAGCATGTGGAAGCAGTGTGATTAGCATGAAAGAAGCAACAGCTCTTTCTTCCCTGTCAGCTGTCCTTTGGGAACTGTTTACCTTTTTCCCACCTTCACATGAAGATAATGATAACAGATACCGATAGCCATAAATTGCTTTAGACACTCAGATTAAAAGCAATGAAGAAATACTATCAACTGAAAATTAAGAACACTGAATTTCCATTTATAAAGTCCATTTAAGAAAAATAATATTTGCTATGAGAATAGAAATGTTTATTGAAATGCATGTCTGTGGGCAGATTTTTTTAAAATGTTTTTAGGCAGCAGGTTATCATATTGTCAAAATAATGCAGATGAATAGTTTTATTGAATAAACTTCTGGAATCTGCAATTGGTTCACACTTTAGCAATTTTAAAAGTATGGTTTATGTTAAACCTGTTTTACTTTATTTTTTTTCCTTAAAACAGTGGCCCTTGTCTTCTAATACTGAGTAGGCGGAAGTGTTTAGGATAAAGTTGCCAAATCAGGATACTATTAAGTAAAAATTTACCTATGTGATGGATATCAAAGAAAAATAAGCTATATTATATTTTCTCCAGAAGTTTAAGAGTGATTATATAGATTTTAAAAAGTGATTCCAACATTGCAGCTGCAAAAGAGGAGAAATTAAATAGTAGTGTTCTTGCAAGAATTAACAAATCAATAGTAAATAACAGAATTTTACATAGCAATATTTTTTGAAAAAGGAAGATCTGTAATGTTCAAACACTCTATTTGCCATCTGTTAAAAAGATATGTTCCAATGATAGCCAGATTTCTTAAACTGAGGCTAGGCTGCAATCTTATAATAGAATCCTAGAATCACAGAATCCTAGGTTGGAAGGGACCTCAAGGACCATCTGGTTCAACCTTTCTAGGTAACAGCACAGTCTAGACAAATGACCCAGCACTCTGTCCAGTTGAGTCTTAAAAATGTCCAATGTGGCAGAGTCAACTACTCCCCTGGGGAGATTATAGATTATGAAACTTGCTAACAAATTAAATGTCATATCTTTGACCTTCTACAGACCTCAAATAAAGTTGAATTTTTTTAATGTTTTGACTATATGGCAACACTGGGAAATATAATCCTTTACCCAGCCTTTTAATATCAGTGGAATGAATCTGCTGCACTAACTACTTTTTCCAGCCTTAAGCCTTCTGTGGGAATTTTGGGGTTTGGATCTCTCAGTATTAATTCTTCATGAAATTTAGTGTCTGGTGAAGTTATTCACTAGGACAGGACAGATGAGACCTGGCCTTGTGTCCTGGTTTTGGCTGGGGTAGAGTTATTTTTTTTCCTGGTAGCTGGCATAGTGCTTTCAATTTAGGATGAGAAGAATGTTGGTAACACACTGATGTTTTAATTGTTTCTAAGTAGTGCTTACACCAGTCAAGGACTTTTCAGCTTCCTGTGCTCTGCCAGGTGCGCAAGAAGCTGGGACAGGGCACAGCCAGGACACAAACTGGCCAAAGGGCTATTCCATACCATATGACATCATGCTCAGTGTATAAAATGGGGTGAGTTGGCTGGGGATCAGCAATCGCTACTCAGGGACAGGCTGGGCATTGGTCAACAGGTGGTGAGCAGCTGTATTGTGCATCACTTGTTTTGTATATTTCATGATTATGATTATGATTACTACTACTACTACTACTACTACTATTTTTTTTCCCCTGCTGTTTTATTAAACTATCTTTATCTCAGCCCATGAGTTTTATTTTTTTTCCGATTCTCTCCCCCATCCCACTGGGAGGGAAGGAGTGAACAAACGGCTGTGTGGTGTTTAGCTGCCTGACAGGTTAAACCACAACACCTTGTTGAGATGGTGGAAAAATGCTAATACACCACATTTAATTACCTAACAAATTTTGAAAATGCTCGTGGTGTAATCAGTAGTGCATAGAAGAAGCAGCTGCACAGAAGTATGCACATTACTGTTAGCGCTTCAACATTTTTTGGTACCTAGAGTTAAGTATTTTAAATACAACTGTTCTTTTGCTTTTCTTCTGAGGAAAACTGATAGCCCATGGACTGGCTTAACTTTGTGAATCTGTACAAATATTTGAGAATGTAGTTTTAAAGTTTTGTTTTTCCATAAAACTCATTGTTAAAAGAATTTTCCAGTTTTCCAGCCTTGTTAAATTAGATGGTAGAACTGCCTGTGAGGTACCTTCCACTGACAGTCACAGAAGCTTGACCACTTGCAAATGTTTCTATAGACAAGTGCTCTATTTATGAGTACAGGGGTTGTCTTTCTGTCTTCATCAATATTGTGGTGTCAAATTTAATATCCACCTTGAGCTCAAAGTTGTCTTCTTTTTCACTGACTATCAGGAAAATGGTGCCACTGTGTAACTCCCATCTTTTTCCTATGCGTACTGTATTGCATTTGCCTCTCTTAAAGTATTTTTTTTTTTTCTAAGTAGTATAGCCTACCAAGAAATCCTGACCACATTTGCTTATTATTAACTATGCTACCTCTTTCTGTAGTCATCTGCACATTTCATCAGAGAGAGTTTTCTATTTTCTACTACGTCAAAGTACTACAAATCACTAGTCCAAAACCAAGTTGCCATGAGGTCCATTAAAAGAACTCATAAGGGACAATAATTCCCAATTTATAATTAATTTCCTCTTTGACCATTCACTCAGTTTTTAGTTAATTTAATATGGTTTACAAAAAAAAAAAAAAGAGTAAACTTTAAAAATGAGAATAACAACTACTTCACACATGTGGAACTTGGTCCATTAAATTATTTATTTAGCTTAATGAGTGAATTGCAGCAGAAAATATTTTTCCATCACTGTCTCTTAGGTCATCTCATTAAATCTTCTTTGTCTGATATGATCTGTTTTTATTAAGCTATGTTAACTGGCATTAATTATGCAACTACATACTATTTTTCTATTGATAAATCCTACTTCAATATATACATCATGACTTTGGTTCCCAGGATGATGGACAACAGAAAGAACAAAGCTTTCTTTGTTACTACTACAGCTGTACTCTGAAATATAAGCTATGAGAATTGAGATATAAAGATATGAAATATGTGAATATGAAATGCAAAGAGAAGCTCCATTTCCTAAGAAGTAACAATTCCCATGTTTACCTGATACAACAGCATCATCAGTAAATGCTTCCTATAACTAAGCATTACCATCTAGCATAAAGTCAACATACATTAGTCAGGATTTCTTAATAGAGGCAGAAATAGTTTTAGAAACATATAGTAAATTACTGAATATAATAAATGTAAGCAGAGTAACTATTAATATTACATTTAACTATAATTAATACTAATTAGTGATCAAGAATTTGTGCCAATAACTGCTATAGTAATACTGAAAAAATAAAACTATACTTTCAATTTTAAGTATTTACTACTCTTTGAAACTAGAGATTAATTTCAAAACAAAAATGAATTTTTAAATTAGATTTCAAGATATTTTGTTGTGGTTTTGTCTTGTTTTATTTTGGTTTTGAGATGGACTGCTTAGTGCCACATATAAATACATTGGATGTTTCAGTACTTCCAAATCTGATTTTGTAAAAAAAAATAATCTAACAGCCAAATTTCTCTTAGCTGGTATTCTCAAATTACTCATCAGTATTTAATTTTCTGATAGTACTGAAAATACATATTTTCTTTGGGGAAAAAATTAATTATGGTCAAGAAAGTTACAACTAAGAGAAGGAAATAAAAAAAAGATGGCTGGGCAGAATGCATAGTTGTTTATGTCTTCAAAGAGAAGCTAACCTATAATTGACGTACAGCTGCTTATCTTCCAAATAAAGATGCCACACCACAGACTGACTGTCAAGAAAAAGGGGAATGATTTTCACCTCTGGTTCAGTATAATGTATATCTTCAACAAAAATTCCAGTAATTTGTATCTGGCTCTTTAGTGTTCTTCATTCTTTCCTTCCTTTCTCTACTCAGTCTTATTTGTCAGTCCCAAAGGCCTGCCGTACTAGTTTTCTATCAGGTACTATACCATACCATATACCTCTCTATGCATCAAAGCTTAAACAGAAAAAAAATCTAACCTTTGCTGTGCCAGGACATTTAGCTCCATGTTACAGCCTAATTCAAGTGCCTGCTAAGGAAGTACCACATCTTATACTGGTCATGGAAGTGTATTTTTGAAGATTATTTTATGAAAACATTTACTGTTACACAACTATTTTGCTTATGTCTAACAGTAAATGTTAGTATACTTACTAAAAATTGCTACCCAATTTTTGTTTACTTTCCTGAAGCTTTGGTTTTTAATTTCTTTTTGTGTTTGATTAGTATTAACTTTGATGTCTGCTTATGTTGTGCACATTGTACTCGCTGATTAATCATATCACTTATCATACATATCACTGTATTTTTTGGTATTGCTTGATGTAAGTAGACATAAGTAACTGAAAAGAGCTAAAAACGATGTTTCTGTTTTGAATCTAATATTTCTATCATATTGGTAAGTTAACTGGGAGAAACAAACTTTTTAAAATCAGTATATGTTTTCATGAACCCTTTTATTTCAGTGCAGCAGAACTGGACTCAGTATTTGTTGCATCTGCTATCAACAATGAGGAAAGGCAAATTCTCAGAATTTCTCACCATCTATTGTATTCCTCTGTGGGTATATAATATATGGTATGCTCAACAAAGCAAGAATTGTGTTCTTCTAATATGGATATTTTAGTACTCTATTAACATAAATCTCTGAGATGCAATGTTTTGCAAATTTCCTTAGATTTTGTGTTGAAGTACAGTTATATATTATTGCTCTAGTTAATATGTATTTATAGGTAGTGTTTAAAATGTTCTTAAAATACAAATTTTAAAAGAATTTTCATCAGAATTAAGATTTTAAGTTATAACATACTTATATCTTTCAGTAATACAGTATTCATTAATTTCTGAAATTATCATTTAGATATATTTACTTCACTAACTTTATCATACTCTTAAATAAAATTCTTATTACAGATCTGATTACGTATCTGTGGAAGTGCAAGTATTTTAATGAGTAACATGTCAACCTAAACAGCTGCTCCTGGCGATTAAGATCAGGGACTAAGGGAAAGGACAAGATGCAGCAGTTGGGAGACTGTCATGCAGTCAACAGTGGTATGAATTTATTTCTTAACAACACTTGAAAAGTCCACAACAGTATCTGACTTAGAATGTGCATACAGAATTAGGTGCAAAATTATGAGCTGGCAACTTTGAAAATGATTGGAATCTCCTTTTCTCTTTGTTCCCATAAGTAAACAGGAGAAATGATCCTTGGTCACCTGTATATAGCAGTTTTCAGATCAGATAAGACTCAAGGAATATGAGCAAACACGAGAAGTCAGGTGGAAAGCTTTGGGGAGAAAATATCAATGCCTTTTTGGCTTTGGTGACTACAAGAAAAGCAATGATATTTGGACTGAATGAATGGAAGGAACATTAAGAGAAACTGTCAGGACCTTGAATGTATCAACAGGCTCTAATTGGCCTGGCCAGCCTATAATCATCTTTCTCTGTGCTGTTTCTTGGTGACTTTTTTCCATTCTCTCACTGCCTGTTTTCAAGGTCAGCTCTGATGTGGCCCAGCACTGCCACCTTGGATCACCCTACTGTGAAAACAGAACTCACCTCTGAGATGTCCACTCTCTTTCATTTACTCATGAGCTGCATTTAAGCTCAGGCCTCGGCACTAGATCCTTTCCTGAGTTATTTTGTCAGTATGCCTGTATCCAGCTTTGTGTCTTACTGATTCTGACCAGTTGACTTGACTACACAGCTTGACTGCAAACCTGTATCACTAAGGACTTGTCTGGTGATCACTGGACTTCTGGCTGAATCTGTGGATCTGCTGTGTTCTTGTGGGTATTGAGGGATTGTGCCCCTTGTTGGGCTGTCCCTGCCAGTCTTGCTAACACCCTCAGTTCCAGTTCTCCTTCCCATACACAGTAGACTACTCTTCCCACTCCCTGAAGCAAGAAGTAACAGTAATCCTAATACATTCTGTCTGAACACCCAAACAGATAAGTGGACTAGGACTAGATATTTGTCTCTAGACATTTGCTTGTGCAGGGTGGTGGACAAGATGACTTCCAGAGGTCCTTTCCACCCTCATCCATTCTGTGATTCTGTGATCATCTGCTGTTATTTGCAGAATGATTGGTTGTTTAGAGTAACCTTTATGTTCTTCCCAATTACTGCTGTTGGAGAAACTGTTTCCTCTCTTTTGACAAGCTATGGCCGGAAGACTCTTGTTACATGACGGATCTTGCTCAATATTTCCAGGAGCTATTTTCAGAATTAAAACAAGCAGAATTATGTTTTTTTCAAATTCTCAGCTGGAAATCAACCTCACTGCACTGAAGTTTCATCATCAAACTTCTAAGTTTGTATTAAGTTTAAACGAGCTTATGTTTAAATTACTAATTTGATTCTAGTTAAAACAATAGCAACAGATGTGTTCAATTCAGGTAATGTATTTTTAAAGGCTGCAACATAGCTGTGATTATCATCTGTGTTGATAATAGCACTGGATCACAATTAGTTATATATTCTTTTTACTATAAAGTACTCTTCAGTTCTCTTACTTGATATATACACAAAACATGGTCTCAGTAGAAAAGTAATAAAAAAATCCATATTACCCAAGTGAATCATGCTTGTGTTATTGATTTAAATAAATAACAAACACATAAATGCATGTCCCTCTTGTCTCTTAGAGTAATGAATGTATTTCAAGTTCTGCTTGTCTAAAGCTTTTATACTTTGGAGCACTGAATTAGTTTAACATGTATTAAATTACTTACAGTGAATCCTCCAATTATATTAAGACACAATCCTTCATTCAGACAGTTGATGCTGAGCAGTCTGCAGTAGTCAATTACTTCCTCACAGTTCTTTCCAGTGAACCCTGGCATGCAGCTGCAAATACACCAGTGTATTTTAGAGGACTTGCATTTTAAACATTAATTGTATTTAATTATATTTGATAATTCTATTAAATAATGTTCTTGCAGTAACAAAACAGACCTCGTATGTTATTTAAAATAAACAGAACATGTTTTCAAGCAATTAAAAATCAGTTGCATCATTCTGGATATTTTTGGTTCTCCATAAAATATTTTTTTTATTGATTTAAGCATTTTCATACCAATACTTCATATAATCTGAAACAAAAAAGTCTTGAATGAGGTAATATTTAACAAAAAGCTACAAATGAAATTTTGGAAATCTATTAGAAAGGATGGGTCAATTAA
The DNA here is from genome assembly GCF_000687185.1 of Egretta garzetta. NCBI lineage: Eukaryota > Metazoa > Chordata > Aves > Pelecaniformes > Ardeidae > Egretta > Egretta garzetta. The sequence continues at coordinate 2,533,805 of NW_009259863.1, read as the reverse complement.
ACCATCAGAGATGAAAATTAGAAATATGGTAATAAATGAGGTTTAAAATAGTTAGCATCAATCATTACTAGTGATTAACAAAAAGTAGTCAATAATGACATACTCAGGTATGTAAGGAACAACTTAAGGAACCTGTGGAGAGGACAATGTATGGGTGGTTTTGTATTTGCTTAATTGTAATTTCGTATTTTCTTTAAAGGAGAAAACTAGCATTCTGTTTTGTGACAGTTTGTTAGTTCCATGTGACGTCAATGGAGCCATGGATAACTCTTCTATGGTAAAAGGAATTGCAGACATTTCTTTGGCTTCATGTCAGCACTTGTCATTAGCAGGAGAAAATCCTTTTCTTATCTAGCCCTCCAATGTTTAAAAAAATCCCCTGTACACAAAAAGAAGAGATGAGATTCAAATGGGAAGTAAAAAAGTCTTATTCAAAAGCAATAAAGGAACAGCGTAGAAAAAATACTTGAATATTTACATCTTGGTCAAAATGTGCAAAAAGTAATATCCAGGCTGCAAAAACTTTTGTGTTTTGATAGATACATAATCCCTGTCATATTCACTTGATGTGTTCTTACAGACATGCTTAGCATGTTCCTCTGTCTAAAGGCTCTTTCTGGTAGCATGGAAAGAAAAGATTTAAGTAGAAGAGAAAGGAAATGGCCAGTTAGCTCAAAATTTGTGTTTGTGAAGGAACCCAAAGGTAACAGATGGGAAGTTTCTTTAACTTTTTCTGAGGGGTCCTTTGTCTAATGACTCAGCCCAGAAGCTGGAAATCATGAAGATGATACAGAATTGCTTCTGTTTTTTCTATGCTCTTGCTCCTAATGGATATCAGAGTCAGTTGTGTCGCTTATATTTCCCCATTTTAAAAAATAAAGCCATCCCTAGTTTCGGAATGCATGAAGCCTCTTACAGTTATGTAGCATACAAAAATAAAGGATATATTTTCAATAGGAGATGTTCAGGCAACAACATTCAATAGAAAGTATCTGAGTTAGCAATATTTTCTAAAAGAGTTAAAGATGCCTAATCAGAGGCTATGCCTCTGAGGGATGTACAGAGGCATCTAACATGTCCAGAACCTTAAGTCACTTGTTAGATTTTGGAGAAGTTTTAAACAGGCTGGATTTCACTGGAAACCCCTGGAGAGCATCCACATGTGTAGGACCATTTGGACAAAGGTGGGTGGATATGGGAAAACCTTCTCTAAATAGTTATATTCTTTGAGGCTAGTATAGACACAACCACAGAAGGACACTCTATGCAAGTAGCAATGGAGTACAGAATTCTCACCCTCCTCTAGAAAAAATTGCTGTATGTAAATCCTATAATTACATTGCTACAATTTCAAGTACTTGGAATCCAAATTCTTGCAAAGTGTATTCTTAACAGATTTCTAGTTCACTTACTGTAGCTAAAAGGAGTTTTTCATAATACTTAGCTGCTTTTATTTCAGCATTCTCAAAGATATCAAGTTGTTACATATTTTTCCCTCTAAACAAAAGTACTCATATCAACAGATAGCATATTTGTTGTCCTTTATATTACAGCACCATTCACGCATATTATATTTTTATATAAAAGGAATGTAAAGGAAAAAAACATTTTGCATCTTTTGTTATAATTCCATCTTTAAATAACACTTAAAACCAAATCGGAGAAACTGAATTGCAACATCTGTTTTTCTGATTTGTTTTTACCTATTATTTGAAATTAGGTGGAAGAGCTCTTAGCTTTCTTAGTTCAATTTATTCAAGTTTCATAAAACAGATAATTTAGGAAGCCAATTTTAGAAATTGCTTCTTCTAACTTTTGTATTTGCTCGTTCTTCCAATTTTTGTTTTTGTCATTGCTTTGCAGTAGACATACCAATGTCAGAGAAGGTAAGAGCAGCAAGAAAGTTGACAATAAAGTTCCAAAGATGACACTAACAGAACAAATTTTCTCAGAAGACCATCTCACATTTTTTTGGTGACTTTTTATTGTCCTAAAGAACAAGGGTAATAGAAGAAGATACAAAGTAAACAAACACAATTTATTGTGATGGATATCCTTGTTCACTGCCCATTTGAATTCACCTTAAATTTTGACATTTAAGAAAAAATGTTACTATTAGATTCTTAGCACAAAGTTGTATAAGATATCAAGACTGAAAGGATGGAATGAGGATACAAGATAGTCATACATCATAACTGAAGTGAAGAAAATTATAGAATCTGATTATATGTTTAGAATGGAAAACAACTGCTTTCCCAAAAAAGAAAGGTTAAGTAGATAGAAGCTGAGATGGTGATGGATATAAGCAGAATGCAGCTTAGGCATAAGGAGAAACAGACAAAAGAGGGACAACCAAAAGAAAACAAAAAAGATTAAAAGGTAATTTCAGCTATTATTTGAATTTTTATATGCACATGAGCTAAGCACCATTATATTTATTTAAAATGTTAAAATGCTGTAAAAGTGGATCAGGTAGTATTACTACACCGAATGAAATGCATTTTTTTGTGCAATACTAGACACAGTCATAGTCTACAGTATTTGACAATAATGTAAAACTTTGAATGAACAGCTCCATCTGTCCTGAATAAAGCAACATTGTTAATGGTAGATTTCCTTTGGGTGAAATGAATTAAAAGGTGACTCACAACCAGAAAGCTTTCAAGTCTGTGACTTAAATAAACTGAAACTGTTAAACTACTGTTCCTATAGGCCTTCCAACATCATCTGTTATTCAAACAGCTAATGCAAGACATACATTTACAAAGAGAAATTTGAATCCTAAAATGAGTAAAACCTGATGACTGTTGGCCCTCTGTAAAACTTGGCACCACCTCTACATTTCAGCACTCTGGCATTATATATATTTTATATATATAATTATAATTGGCAACACTGCAGCTCTCACAACTGGATTACTGAATCTGGTCTGCTTGTGAAAAGTATGTGACTCATATCCCTTCAAAACACTTTTTCTCACCTAAATGCCTCCTTCCAAGTATACAGGCATAAATATAAGCAAAATTTACATTTATTAAATATTTGGGATTAGGTGGTAGAAAACATTTTATTTTCACAAAAAAATGAGGAAATATATTTCAATTTGTTAACAATAACACTAAAACATATTGCAATCACTAATTGGAGCCTTCAGGGACTGAATGATCCCAAAAGCAAAGCCTCTAGTTCCTAGCTTTACCACGTAATTGAAGTGATTTTCTTGATAATCAATATAAATCATAGAATCATAAAATTGTTTAGGTTGGATAAGACCCTTAAGCTCATCAAGTCCAACTGTTAACCTAGTACTGCCAAGTCCACCACTAAACCGTGTCCCTAAGTGCCAGGTCTACATTTCTTTTAAATACCTCTAAGGATGAGGACTTGACCACTTCCCTGGGAAGCCCATTCCAATGTTTGACAACCCTTTTGGTGAAGAATTTTTTCCTAATATTCAATCTAAACCTCCCCTGGTGCAACTTGAGGCCATTCCCCCTTGTCCTGTCGCCCATTACCTGGGAGAAGAGACCAACACCCACCTCACTACAATCTCCTTTCAGGTACTTGTAGAGGGTGATAAGGTCTCCCCTGAGCCTTCTCTTCTCCAGGCTAAACAACCCCAGTTCCCTCAGCTGCTTCTCACAGGACTTGTGCTCTAGACCCTTCATCAGCTTTGTTGACCTTCTTTGGATGTGCAGTTGGGTTGTTAATTGCCTATTTTTACTTTCTGTTATATTGCTCTAAATAATGACTCCTATTCTTATATAGTATATCAACGGAAAGACTGTTAAAATCACCATGTTTTTCCATAGCTATTTTCCAATTGCCACTGTACAATGGGGTTCAGGGTACAGACCATTTCTATCAGTGCTTTATGAAATTCTAAGTTATTCAAGCTGAATTGCAACACAGGGCCAGGATATATTTTTAATTTTTTTTCTTTTTAAAGAAAGGTAATTTACATCTTGGTATCAATTGTTCATGTTATGCGTATTTTTAAATGTAGGCTTCAGGCATTGTTTATACTAATTCATGCACCAACATAGTGTGTAAAAGACTGGCTGTATAATAGCAAATTATTAGTTGCTTATATTTTGGTTTAAAATATTGGATAATAAATGGTAACACTGCTGTCTTGTGCTATAAATATCTATATGGGAAGATCTAAACATGTGTTCATATGTCCATGTAATTTTGTATATATATTTAGGTATAAAAAAGTTGTGTGTCTTTTTTTCTTCTTTGAGAAAATTGTAAACATAGTTTTACTTATATTTTAATTTCCAGACTTCTCACGATAATGTCTTCTGGTGGACTGTAACTTTATGTTCTATACTTCTGTTCTGTATTTGCAGTTTCTAAGTTAATTCATAATGTGTTTTCAGGCTTTTGTGTTCAACCACTTTCAATTTTCTTCTTTTATGCAGATCCTAAAATCTGAGAGTTGTTTACTGCACTTCAGTAATGCTTAGCAGAACTTACTCCAGGCAGCCAGATAAAAGCCAAGCAAATGTGAAGAGTACAAGTTGTACTCCTTAGTGGTGCAAGAAAATATCTAAAAATGTACTTAAATTGAATGAAATTATATACCTACTGGGTCACTTCTGTTATTTTCAAATGGAAGATCTTTAGCATGGTCTTTCTGAATGAAGCAATTTTTAATATGCTGCTTGAAGGATCAATCTAAGACCTACTAATGCATCTCTGTGAATTAGAAATTAACACAGTTGTCTTATCCTTTCAGAAACATAACATAAACTTCATACACCCTGAATGGCAGTGGTACCTGTAGTTTAATTGCCTCACTTGTCATCAATGTGTCAGTATTTATGTTTTATCTTACAGAATTAACAATTAAACAATTTATAACTTCTTAAATGTTTTAAATCTTTTTGTAGCACTTCAAGAGTTTTCAAGACTAATGGAGTAGGGCACCAAAATTAAATAAAAAATTGTTAAAAGAAAAGTTCATAGTTTTCTGTGTTGTCTGTGACTGATGCTGTCTTTTCTTTCTGCAATCAGTAGGATATCATCAAGTAAACCAACAAAGTACTGAAATAAATTAATTTCTAATCTTACCGGCAGTTATAGTTCTGCTGTTGAGCTACACAAGTTGCATTATTCAAGCAAGGCAACAATTCACATGGATTCAGTATTCTCTCACAGAACTTGCCAGTGAATATTGGCAGGCAGATACATGCCACGTCCTATAGAAGAGAAGGAAATTAGAAATAATTATTTGTTGTAACCAAGGTAATACAGAAATTAGTGTTTACTTCCATAACTATAGAAACCCCAAATAAGACATCATATTAAAAAGTCTACAGAGACAGAAAAAAATGCAGTCCTAGCCCCAAATAGGTTACAAATGTAATTTAGGGCAAGTGGAATAGGCCTTCCAGCATAGATTTTACCAGAGTTGGTTTTGCTTGCTGGAAATATACCAGTTCTAAATTTGACTCGCTTTGTGATTTTGTAACTGAAACAAGAAGGAGCTTCATAATTCATTTATGGTTTATCCTCATTTCTGAATTTGTTCCAATGTGATGTTTGCATCTATCAAACAGCAACAGTGCACAAGGTACCTCAGATACCAAACAGTATTTGCTAACTAGTGTAGGAAAGAAAATGGTTTGTGTCCTTTTTCCCCTTCAATACAAAGCACAGAGGCTATAATTCTGTAAGACTTCTGTCAGTTATGGCAGTCTGTAAGTTACACAGTAAGAACAGTAAGTTATTTTACAAAACAAAAGGTTTAGTAGAGCTGACACTCTCACCTTTATTTTTCTATATAAAGTAATGTTCTTAGTAAGCCTTTTGACATCCAAAAGTAAAGGAAAAATATATATGGGTTTATTCCCCCAGTGAAATTGGCAGTGTTCAGGTGTTTCTTCAGAATTGGTCTTAAAGTCATGATCAGGCAAGTTTCTTTTACATCTACTGAGAGATTTCTATATCTGTAAAATAAAGTACTGCATCTGTTTGTCTATAGAAATGATCATACAAAATAGTATGTGGTAGTTTATCTACCAGATAAAATATTTAGACTGCAAAATTTAGAAATGTATCATTTTGGCCATTTAGATGTCTCTTTTTTTCTCTCTCTGTGAGTGAGTATGTATCACTGGTATACCATAACTAAGCTTTTGAACTCTTCTTTCACTGTTTTGGTTCTGTATATTTACTGCTATTTTCAATAGGCATGCTAATGGAAGAACACTGATAATGCAGTTTGAAATACTACCAGATATGACTCTATTATCAAACCTTTGTGAGTCTGCATGATTTTATTCTATTTTATCAAAAGAGAAAAGAAAGAAGAAAAAAAATAAGGAATTAGATACCACAGGATAAGCAACAGTAGGAAACAAACACTAGGTCGTAAAGATAACTGATATCTCATGTTTTATATCAGATTTTACTAGAGAGAGAAAGAAAAAATGAAACATCTGTAGCTGTCACTTCCAAGAAACTGAATGGAAAATGTGGAATTTGGGCTTTTTAACTACAGAAATATTAAAAACACTGCATATTCAGACAATCATGTGTTTCTTCATGAAGTTTGCAAAGCTAATTAATAAGTTACATTACTATTATATGTTTTGGCACTTTCATAGATCCTTCTGGAAGTTATGTCAAGGCATATGGATGAGAAGGAGGTGATTAAAAACAGTCAACGTGGCTTCAGAAAGGGAAAATCATGCCTGACTACTCTGGTGGCTTTCTGTGATGGAGTGACTGTATTGATGGATAAAGGAAGAGCAACTGATGTTATCTACCTTGACTTCTGTAAGGCCTTTGACATCATCCCACACAACATTGTTGCCAAATTGGAGAGATATGTGTTTGGTGGATAAGGTTGGATGGTTATGTCCAAAGAGTTGCAATCAACATCTCGATGTCCACATGGAGATCAGTAACTAGTGATATCTCTCAGATGCCCGTACTGGGACCCGTACTGTTCAATATGTTCAGTAATGTCATAGACAGTGAGACTGAGCGAACCCTCAGCAAGTTTGCAGATGATACCAAGTGGTGCAGTTGATTCACTAAAGGGAAGAGATGCCATCTAGAGGGATCTTGACAGGCTTGACCAGTGGACGCATGTGAATCTCATGAAGTTTAACAAGGACAAGTGCAAGGTCCTTGTGCAAGACAGTAACCAGTATCAGTACAGACTGGGTGATGAATGGATTAAGAGCAGTCCTGTGGAGAAGGACTTGGTGATATTGGTGTATGAAAAATTGGACATGAGCCAGAAATGTGCGCTTGCAGCCCAGAAAGCCAGTTGCATCCTGGGCTGTGTAAAAAGAAGTGTGGCCGACAGGTCAAGGGAGGCAATTCTCCCACTCTACTCTGTCTCCTGAGGCCCCACCTGGTGTACTGTGTCCAGCTCTGGGAACTTAGCATAAGAAAGGCATGGACCTGTTGAGTGAGTGCAGAAGAGTGCCATGAAAACAGAAAGGCTGAGAGAATTGGGGTTGAGCCTGGAGAAGAGAAGGCTCTAGGGAGACCTCATCATAGCCTTTCAATATATGAAGGGGGCCTACAAGAAAGATGGAAAAAGACTTTCTACCAAGGTCTTTAATGACAGGACAAGGGTCAAATGTTTTA
>NW_009259863.1:2524672-2526180 GCF_000687185.1 Egretta garzetta | reverse complement strand
AGTTTAGGCTGGGCATAAGGAAGAAATGTTTTACAATGAGGGTGGTGAGTTGCGGATGCCCTATCATTGGAAGTGTTCAAGGTCAGGTTGGATGGGGCTTTGAGCAACCCGATTTAGTGAAAGTTGTCCATGCCCACAACAAGAGGGTTGGAACTAGTTGACCTTTAAAGGTCCCTTCCAATCTAAATCATTATATGATTCTGCGATTCTATGTTTCTGTGTTCCAACAGGGGTCTCTGAATTTTATACTTACATTTGGCAAATTGATACATGTACCTCTGTTCTGACATGGACTTGAAGAACATTCATTGATATCGACTTCACAACTGTGACCGAGAAAACCGGCAAGACAATGACAAACATATCCAGACTGATTGTATTGGCATATGCCCCCATTCAGGCATGGTTGAGATGCACAAGGATCACCAGGTTCCTCACAAAATGGACCTAAAAGAAATAAGCATAAAAAAGAAAAGCTTTTATTTGTTGTGTTGTTCTTAAATTGTCTACATTATGAAGCTCCATTTACCAACTGGAACACGTGTAAACTATCGCCACTTAAAATACAAAGAACTTGAAATATTCCTGCGTGTTTTGTTTGTTTTGGTGAATAACCATGGTAGAAATATGTAGGAGTGAGTAAACTCATCTGTAGCAAAGGGAGGATGAGAACTGGAACCATAGTCCAAGAACATCTCTTTTGCAGCTGTTATTATTAAGGGAGGTTGTTCTCTTTCCTGTTTATAGATACATTCAGTTAGTGAAGCTGAATGTACTCTCAGTAGGTGCACACACAATCACCTATGTGTGCGTGTGCGTGTGCACACACACACACACACACGAAATAGAGACACAGTGACCACATGGATCAATGTGGAGAGCAGTGTCTTTCCCTGCACCACATCAACATAAGCAGCACTTGTGAGCGTGAACAGCAACAGTGGCTCAAACTTTTTCCACCTTTCTGGAGAGTCTGTATTGAAGTTCACCAGCAAACATACACACTCCCTCAATTTCTAAAAGCATAAATAAACCCACATTAACAGATCCCTCAAACACTAACACAGGTTTAAAGCCTGTCTAATAATCATATCTGGATCCTGGACCTCTTGCCAACTTGCTGGCTCAGACCTTGAGTCGTTCCAGTTCTGGGTATCATTCTAGTTGCTGGCTAGTCCAGTTTAACCCCTGCCCACTAGGAAGGGTGGTAACACAGAAATAGTAAAGAAAAGAGACTGCAGTGATCAGAGGCAGGGCTCAGCCAGAGAAGCATAATGAGCTGCAGCCCACTTACACTCAGCCAGACCTTCTATCACCTTTTCTCTGCATTTACTCGTATTTGTACTTTGGCCGATATAGTTGCCAAGCCACTCTCCATGATATTTGAAAAGTCATGGCAGTCAGGTGAAGTCCCTGGTGATTGGAAAAAGAGAAACATTGTACCCATTTTCAAAAAGGGTAGAAAGAAAGATCCTAGGAACTACCAACCTGTCAGCCTCACCTCTGCC
>NW_009259863.1:2523812-2524156 GCF_000687185.1 Egretta garzetta | reverse complement strand
ATACAGGCTGGGGGAAGAAAGAATCGAGAGCAGTCCTGCCAAGAGGGACTTGGGGGTACTGATGGATGAAAAGCTGGACATGAGCCGGCAATGTGCGCTGGCAGCCCAGAAGGCCAACCGTACTCTGGGCTGCATCAAGAGAAGCATGGCCAGCAGGTCAAGGGAGGTGATTCTGCCCCTCTACTCTGCTCTGGTGAGACCTCACCTGGAGTACTGCATCCAGCTCTGGAGCCCTCAGCACAAGAAGGACATGGAAGTGTTGGAGCGGGTCCAGAGGAGGGCTACAAAAATGATCCGAGGGCTGGAGCACCTCTCTTATGAGGACAGGCTGAGGGAGTTGGGCT
>NW_009259863.1:2468142-2523597 GCF_000687185.1 Egretta garzetta | reverse complement strand
CCCTGGAAACATTCAAGACCAGGTTGGACAGGGCTCTGAGCAACCTGATCTAGTCAGTGGTGTCTCTGCCCACTGCAGGGAGGTTGGACTAGGTGACCTCTAGGGGTCCCATCCAACCCAAAACGTTCTATGATTCTATGATTCTCCATTCGTCTTGATCACTACCTTTCACTCTTTTCTTCTCCCAGATAAACAACCTTTCCCTAAGTGTTTGCACTCACTGACCCTAGTTTTGTTATCTCCATACACAGATTCAGTATTTCTGATATGGTTACCTAGATAATCTTGGCTTTATGTGGGATTACTAATATGGTTACCCAGGCCCTATTGGCCTTGCAAGAAAATAATCACTGGCAAATCCCCAGTTCCCTTGCTTTAATTATCTGTGAAGTTTTCCTGTCTCTTACAAAATTCTCCCTTAACCATCTGTGGAATCCAGTCATGATGCTACCTGTAACTTTTGTCAGCCACTCAGTTGTTAAGCTCAGCAATTTCTCACGTTATGTCCAGTAGCTTCCCATGTTCTGTTCAGTTAGTGCAACCCCAGGCAGGGATTTACTAATCTGACTGCATATCTCAGCAGTTATGAGCTGCCTAAGTATTTTGGACAATTAACTCTTTGAAATTGTGCAACATCAAAGGTACAGCAGAATTATAGCAGCTAAGAATTTACTTCCATTTACTTCTGGAAAACTATGTAGCAAATATGCTTTTTATGTATCCTGTAATTTGGTACTCTGATTTAAACCACCTTCCTAACACATACTTATAGATTGTATCAGAAGGATTTTTCAATCATTTGCTGTAGCAATAACATTAACTTCATAATAAATCTATTCTGAAATAGTAGTATGTATTGATTTCACATTTTGTTATCAACTGAATTAAAAATAGACATTCATAAAACAATAAATTATACTATATAAAAAGATGTATACTTTTGAAATGGTAAACAGAATATTTTTAACTCAGAATTGTAAACTGACAGGTAAACATAGCTGATTCATTCTAAACCAATTAATAGATAAGTATGTGAGCTGCTAATAATTTCCTTACCAACACAGGCTGGCTATATAGAGCAACTGTAAGTGTGTGGAACAACATTCACCAGGAGATACAAATATCACACTCTGTCCGTATTATATATCAAAACAGCTGATACAACAAACACCACACAAGAAAATTCCATTAGAATAAAAAGGGCCAAAACACAATTTCCTTTTTATCACTCAGTTCATTGGGAATAGTTGTTCCAATAAGGCAAAATGAATTGGATCTATATTTTAGGACATATTATTCTCTCCCCTTTAGCATCAGAGGACATTCAAAGAATCTTTTGTGAAATTGTTGCTATCCCTCATCACCATAGTAACCAAATTACAGTAAAAGTATATTGCAACTTGCAGATGTTAGGGCTTGCTAATAGGAAAAGCCAAGAAGGCCATTTCTCAGAACAGGGTTGTTGACTGGCATTAGTGCATATATAAGAGAATGTTTGCAACATGAATGATGTGGTTTGTTCAGTTGTTTCTTATTATTCGGTTTAGTTTTTAGATGTCCTGTTATACTTCAGTACAATATTGTACCCTGGCAGTATTCATAGATGAGGGTTATATATCAATGCCTATTCTAGTTTTTCTCCTTTGATTTAACAAGAATGGGTGCTCCTGATCCACACACATTACTAAACAGGAGAATGCAAATCAGAAAAACCATGACTCAGACTGTTCTACCCAAAGGAATTCCACAAGCCAAATGGATTATTGAGTTGTTCCTGCCATTGTTTCTACCCCTGAATGCATTCAGTCCTCCTCATTTTTTCTGCCACCATTACCAAGATATTCTTAGCCTTTTGTTAAAAAATTATACTGGATGGGATTATTAGAACAGGGAAAGACTAAATGAACAAAATAACACAGAACAGTGAAGGCCAGTCGGGGAAACCAGATGAAAGAGGTGCCTTTTTGGTAATGATATGCTCATTTGCAGCAGAACTAGGAAAAGGGCGTTGTTCTGCTAAAAAAAAAGAGATAGTGGAACTTTCTTTTAGAGAGGACTAAAAGTAGCTAGAAGAAGAATAGAGAAAAGCCTGAGAGGAGATAAGAAAATATTTATAATCACAGCATGGGAGATGTATCGAGGAAGGCAAAAAAGGTGTTTAGTTTCTTTTTTTCCTTGGCATCTCCTTGCAAAGGGCAAAAAGTTATATTTTTCTTTTTGTTAATTTGGAAAAAAAATAGTGCAATTTGGGAGCCAATTACCTAACCAGGTCAAAAGGATCATTTTAAATGATGATACCGAGACAGTAACTGCACTCATTGTCTAAAACACAAGTCATGTCTTTCATAGGTCTATCTATGAGTGAATTAAATAAAAAACTCTACCAACTGCCTAACATCTTTTAAGAATAATTCAGTCTTGAGCAGAAATGTTTCCTTAATCATTGATGCTACTTATGTCTTTGATATTCCTCTACTTTATAATTTCTTGCATTCAGCACCTTATGTGAAAAGCAAGAGCAGTGCTCTTTCACCTGAACATCCATGCCTGATGAGTTTGACAAATCAAGTCAATGAAAGGAATTCTGGAGAATTGGTGTTTTGAGCTTTTTATTCTATCATTCCCAAACCTGATGTCACACTCAATCTATTTTCTAAAGAAGATTGAAAAGTGACTGGATTACAGCCCTTGGATGGGGAAAATATCAAGCACTAAAGGGATCATTAATTCAATGGAGAAAAGTGTAACAAAAGCAAATGACTGAAGAGAGAAGCAAAATGAAATTAAGTTAGAAACGCCTCACATATTTTTACCAGTGAGGTCTTCGTACCAAACTACCATGAAATAACGTGATTCTACAGTTGCTGATGTCTTCACATCAATTCTTTTTGAAAGATACTACTTCAACCATATACAAGACAGAAGCCTTAATATATGGGTAAGCAGTATAACAACTTTTGGTCAGAAGAGATGAACACCTGATCCTCTAAACTTGAAAATCTCTTTATCTCCTTTGACTCAAAATGTCTACGAAACCTCTTAATAGTTTTGTAAAATTAGGAATTCATTCCAAATTCCCATTTAAAAATTTACATGTTTTTGTCATCAGTGCCTCTTGTTTAGGTATGTTTAAATAAATACTTAACTTCATAGACAGGCTAACATTTACTGACCTTGAATGCTGTTGTTAGAAGCAAGGTAAAGAGGGAACAGGATGAAAATAGATCTGTATAATCTGAAGTCAAATGTAACCCCCTGACGGAGGACAATATTTAAGCAGTGAACAATGCAGTTGGGAATAACACATCAGTCCAACTCACAAGTGCATATTGAAAATGTTTGTACAAATTCTGGAGACCTGAGACTTAAATAAGAAAAAGTGCAAGGCAAATTCTTGTAACTGCATGGATTTGACCTTCTGTTTTACTTTGTTTTCAATAACAACATAGTATAGGCATAGTACTTGACATAGGTGCTGTGTATTTCTGTTGCAAACAATTTCAACAGAAGTATTTCTTCCTTCAGTCAGACCTGAAAAGAGACATTTGCTGAAAATACTGAAGTCCCTTTAGTGTTCACTGATGAATGATTAGCTACTGAAAGCTATGATGTATTGCTCAAATTCTCAGGAAAATAAATGCAGAAACCATGTTCTAATGGAAGATAGCTGATTCAAGAAACTTCAGTATGAAAAAAATAGTTATCAGCTTGATTGAATATCCTGATTAAAGAGGAAAATTCAAGAAATTAAAGACATCATAGTAGGATTGGTTCACCATGGTCTTTCTAGACAGTGAATTTTTGTGTGGCTTGCTTCAATAAAATAAAAATTGGGGAAGATTAAAATGCAGGAATGAGTGAGTAAAGATTACCCTATAGACCTATATGAAAGCTAATGAATTTTAGTTTAAGGAACTAAAGTAGTGAAGAGAATAAAACCCCCCACCAAAAAAAAAACCAAATGACAAAAAACCCCCAGCCCTTCCTTGTTTGTTTTAACTCTATCCCTTCTAATCTTCATTAGTTCCACTACTGTGTTATAATGATAATCCAATAAAAGTCAAAGGACATTCCTGACATCTTTGATAAGCACCAGTCAGTTCATTAAGATACCATATAGTGCCATTTATATAAATATCTGGGGTTAATGATTAAAATAAATAGTCTTTATTTTTAGTAGTCTTTCTGGTCTTCATATTTATACAACCATTTATCTTTTCAAGGCATGAAATCTGTGAAAGATCATCTTAGTATACTATACTTTAATATGATTTCAGTACTTTTGTTTTGTTATTCCTCTAATGAAAAATCAATATTTTCTAAAGGAGTTATGTATAAGGCACAGTAGACTATTTCAGGAAACATCATATGTTACAACCATGTACATTCGCTTATCTGTACTTTAGTTAGAATGAAGGGACAATATTTCAGGGTTAGTATAAAAAATGAACAATTTAGTGAGAGGGAAATTTATTTTCAGTTTAAATGAAACGAGTAGTTGTTAGGAGCTACAATCAAGGACCAAGATACACGGTAGGAAGTAAACAAAGTAGAGCCTGGGAATGAAGACAAGTACAATAATTCAGTTGTTGAAAATACTGTTAATGTTTTAACATGTTCAGTTTCACAACTGAAATTATAGAAACCCGCCCCTTACATCATGTCATTCTTGTGTCATGCCATTATTAATGTTTAGCACTCTTGTCCACTTTAAAACTATTTCAAAATAAGGCTCTTTTTATCTGAGGAAAATCAGATTTCAGTTAATTAAGTTAAAGTGTTTCTGCAATTAAACTAATCCTTATTTGCATAGTTCAGTTAAAAATTTAGTATAATTAGCCAAATCCAGTTCACTCCTTGTTTTTACTTTCCTGAGTTTTATCAGATGCCCTGCCTTTTAAATGAAAAACTGAAAGGTATTTTTAAAAGTTCTTTTTATAGAAATAATATATTTTATTTCTGTTTAAAAGCACCACTGAATCACAAACTCCTGTCATATATCTAAACCCTGAAATATACCAGTATATCTATTGATGCACTAAAAGCATTAATCTTTGAAATACGAATACAGTATTTGCATCTTCATATAAATTTCTAATCAAAACCAATGAACGATGTCTTTTTTTCCGCATATGAAGTTTTGATAAAGTTTGAATCTAAACAAAATCTACTTAAGGCACTGTAAATCTAGGTCCCAGAAGAGAGTGAGTGCAAATCTCCATGAAAGATTATAAGGGCTACAATCTTAATTTTAGACCAAATAGGCAGTATCAAAGCTCACTGATGTGCTTTATACAAAAGCTCCAATCAGCACACTTGAAAATAGACATTTTGGAAGTAAATGAATGAGAAGAACATTAGCTTCCATCAGAAGAAAGCCTATTAGAGAGAAAATTACAGTACTGCTGGGAAAATTCATCAAGAGTCCTTGTAAACTTTTAGTTTTACTTCTTATCTTGACTAACCACAGTGTTCAGAAATTCTAAAATAGCTGAAGCAAATAGAGCTGGTCTGATTCTGAGCTGATGCTACCCTGGCTGGTGCTAAGGCAGTGTGCGTGGGCTGTCACTGCTTCTGGAGGCGATTATTCCCTGGGGCAAGAGCAGGGCATCACCCTAGTTATAACAGATCAATATACTATTTCTAGACTAAAATAACTTCCTAGTGCCTCAGTTTGCTGAAGAAAGAGGTGTTCAAATCTCTATCAGGGGAAGCAGGAATAATAGCCATAATGTTCAAATTGACAGCTACGACTTTTTTCAAGAACACTAATGCTGCCTACTCACAGAAAGCCTAGATTTAAAATTACCTTTCTTCTTGCAGCCAGCTGTTGCTGTTTACCACACAGCAGGTACAGAAGAAAATCTAAGTGTACCCATTAAGAGTGAATTCACTAATATTCCACCATTTTTACTACAGTGAAATTATATGATTACTTATTCATCTTTTGGGAAAGTGTTTTTAAAAATGCAATGACTCCCTCTAAGGCAACAGTTTCTCCAGATAGTATTAATTTAGTTCCCCAGCTGCCCCTCAGGTAACAAGACCTTTCTTATGCTCAGATACAAGGTATGTTCTTGATGGCTCACATACTTCTGCGAAAGGCTCAATACTTCTGAAGTATTCCACCTCTTAGAGATAAGGAGTTCTCTCCTGGCATTCATGGACTAGCATTGTGCCTGATGTTATTCAGTGTGGTTTCTAAATATATGAATGGGAGATAGATACCCTTTTATTAAAATCCTAAATTATAATAGATCAAGTCAATGTACTGACTGGGACAGAATTTTTCTTCATTAAAATACAAAAGTCTGTGTGATTTCAAACTGCAAAAGTACAAAACATAAACCTGCACAAAAATATTAAGTATATAACTGTACATAAATGGATACCAGACAACAAAAAAGTGGCGAATGCTTTGTGAATCGAAACAGAAGGAACTCGATTGGACAGCAAAACTAGGCCTTATTT
This sequence comes from Egretta garzetta, assembly GCF_000687185.1. Classification (NCBI taxonomy): domain Eukaryota; kingdom Metazoa; phylum Chordata; class Aves; order Pelecaniformes; family Ardeidae; genus Egretta; species Egretta garzetta. Next base: position 2,517,126 of record NW_009259863.1, on the reverse strand, counting down.
GCTCACTTTTCAGTGAAGAGCAAAATATTTCCTCATTGTTCACAGGAAGCAAAACATTATAATCATTGATGAGGAATCTGAAAGTACTGTTTTGTATATATTGCGAGTAAGACAAATTAAATACTACATCCCATTCTGAGTAAATGACAGAGACAATACGAGGAAATTTATTACCAGAATGTTTCTCCCAAGTGAAAGTAGGCAGACTGTGCAAGGGCACACCATGCTAGGCAGGGTGAAATCCAGGAATGCAGCTGGAATAGAGGAGGAAGAACAGAGAATCCAAGAGGAGCAAGTTCTTCCCTAGTTTGCAGTGTACCGATAATGGTTGATTAATCTACTATGGATGGGAATCAAGGTAGAAATATGGAGCAGTAACAATTATTTAGAGATATTTGAGAAGTTTGTTGTGGAAACAGATAGAAATCATTTCAGTTATAAAAATTTGTTGTGGGTAAAGCAGCAAGAATAAATTGAACAGAAAAAGAAATCACAGAAGAGAGAAAGGGCAATGACCAAAAGGGCATCTTATCTTTAGCTGTTAATATTAATAATACAGGGATGTATATTTCCTGATTGTCAAGAACTGTTGCAGAAAATAAAAGCATTTGTTAGTAAATAAACTTATAATTAGAACAAATATGGTCCAGCCCTTTCTAATTTATTGCCTGTGTGTTTACAGCCAGCTAGAATTGAAAAAGCAACATCCCTCCTGAAGAGCTTAATAATATGGGAAAGGGAACACATGTCAGTGAACACTGTAAGTCTATTAAATTCTCAATGGGCAAGGTGTTACTTAAGACTTCTATGGATGTCTATAAAAATCCCAATGGAAACTGAAAGGTCCTGAACCTTTCTGTTCTTTGTGAAGCAGGCAAACCATATTTCCTTCTTTTCTGTTTACTGGAGTAATGAGCTTCAATACCTCTTAGTGCCTGTTGAAATCCTACCACTTTTTTTTGTTTGGTCGTGGAGACCTTAGTGCTTCCGATTCTCCTTAGGGTCTGAGTTGTTCAGTGGTTTTCTCAACTTGCCTCTTTTCCAAAAGTCAAAAGCTTTGGAAGCTCCTTAGCTTAGGTATCTATCACATCAAAGGAAACACTAAAATAAGGTTGTTCTATGTCCCATAGGTACGTTTGGAACTTAGGCCTTCTCTCTTGAATCTTTGAACAGCAATTTTTAGCTGAAACTTTGAATAAGAATAAATATTTTTCTGAAACTGAGATAACTTGATCATTACGCATAATGAGGTTAAAAATGTTCTTAACTCATGTTCTGTAAAGAAAAATTAAAGCATGTAATATTTTCCTGATATTTCACTTGCCTGAGGGAGGAAGGATGGGATGTAGAGATTTCCTAGTGGGGCAGTACTCTCTAATATTCTCCAGAGCAAGCATGATAAACACCTGAATAGACTAAAAAAATATTTCCTTAGTTGTCAAAACAGTCTAATCTGTAATTCAGGGTATTTAAAGGCTTTTAGTTTCTAAAATATATCAAAAATTATTAACTGCAAAAGTAGATTCTTAATTTATTCCCAAAATGATACACTAAAAACTTAGTAAGAGAAAGGTCCAGATGCTAATGTATTTTAATTACCTGTTATATATTTATCAAAGAAGATTATTTGTCTTCACATAGGTATATTTAGACATTATTACAAGTAAAAACTATTTTTTTAAAACTTCTGTTCATTAACTATTAACTGAAAGGACTCAAGGTAGATCAACAAAATAAATAGAATAACAGTTAAAAAATGAGCAAACTTTATACATATTTTGGCATAATCATAGTAATAATAAGATTAAGTTTTTATTTATTTTAATATTTTATTAGTAAAAAGACTACATCAATATTTGGATCTTTTATCTCCAAACAGTACACAAAGTGAGAAATGTGTTATAATGAAAATGAAAGAAAGAAGAAACTACAATTTAGTGGGATAGCCAATGTACATACAACAATAGAATCCCCAAATGGAGAAATCTACATTTTAAAGACTTGTGTAAATGTATTGAGTAGGAAAAAGAGGGAGAAACGTTGTGATTAATAAATGGATGAGTTTAAAAAGAAGAAAAACTGATGATGGAGGTGGGGTATGATTGATTATTGATTGATATGATTATTGCAGGCGAAGGTAAAAAAACCCAACCAAACAAGCACAATATAAACTTGTGTCCAAATACTTGCGTCTCTATCTACTCTGTTCAAACAGCCAGTCTGCTTGCATCATAGCTAAAATAAGGAAAAGATGTATTATAAAGCGTGAAACCTAGAAATAGATCTCTTCTAATTTCTAATGGTTATATTCTAACCATTTGAACATGATTTGTGATCTGTTTTGAGGTTAGATAAACGTTGTAAAGGTATGATTCAAATGTTTGATATCTGTAGTAGAAAAATTTAGTAGCAACATTTGAAATTTATGTAAAAGATGTAGAAAGCATGCAGAGTCACACTGGTGTATGTTTTCAAGACTATAATAAATGACTGAGTAGTGCTTTTCTCCTACCTTAAAGTGTAACTTTGGCTCCTACACTCATGGTTAACTAATTTTTTTAAAAGTCACTATCAACTATCTTGAAAAGCAGTAGCTTCATTAATAAATAAATATAATGAAAGACAGTGAAAAATTTGGCTAAACCTTCTTCTTAGTGAAAAGTGGAAAAGAAAATGTGTTTGCATTTGTCATCATCATCATCTCTGTATACATTGAATACCTGAGGTGAGTAGAGTAAATGACAGAGCTTGTCTGCTTCCAGTTGGGACAATGTAGAAATTTCCTACATTTTTATCTACTTCTGTACTACTGCTTGAGATTCGCAAAATCATGTGACAGTTTAATTTTACCAGATCAGTACAACCCTAATAAGTAACATATATGACACAACTGAACAAATTATTTTCTCAGATCTTGAACACTCCATCTTACTCACAAAGATTACCTTAAACCTTAGATATTATAGTAATGGAAGTTAATTAAAAATGAAAGCAGTTTGAGATTCCTGGTAATATATTGGAGAAGTTACCTCTTCAGTAGACTACTTAGGAACATTAGAACTATTCTACATTGTTAAGCAAAAGAAATTATGTAGGGATAAATCAGCTTTTGTAGCCCAAAACTGGGTTTTTATTTGTTTGCTTTTTTTCCAACTATTTCTGTCAAATTAAAAGATGTATTTTTTCTTCTGCCAGTCTTGATTCAATTGTAGAGTTTGTTCCTCACAGCTAAAAAACCTGTCACTACAGTTTGGAAAAATCGGTATTTTTAAAATTAAACATATAAATTAATTTTCTTCTAGAATTTTTATTTTTCTTTAAAATGGAGACCAACAAAGGGCTAGAAAAAGAAAAATCCCTTCAGAAAGCATCAGATGCACAGAGGTTTTGATGAAATGCCTAAAAATATGTATACATGGGCCAGAATTACTCTGAACCACTCAAAACACTTTGGGACATTCTATTTTATAAATGTACACAACGCAAATAACAATTTTAGCCACATTATGTACAATCTGGTTGTTTATGATTGTTACCACTTAACCTTTCTAGCATTCTAAAACTAGATAAGATTTTAAAGAACACATAAAGAGCCTGAGTGGCATTTTTGAAAACATTTAAATGACTTGACATAGAAAATAAATGTGCTATGTAAGATATTTCACTTAGAGGTCTCTTCTAGTATAGCTAGACTATTTCACATATGTATGAAGTAGTGTTGGCAACTCCATATTGAATTTTAGATTGAATTTTTGAGGTGACTTAAATAGTCTGATATCCAATGAAGTCCCATTTTCAAAAATTACCTAGGAACCTTTAGAATGGAAATTCTATTACTGACACTGTAAAATATGCTGATAAATGACAACTTTAGAAGGTGGAACACGTGTCAACCATATAGTTTTGAAAAGTGTTACTCTGTGCTAACAGGCTTACTGTACTCTACATAATAATTTATTCTGACTGACTGCCTTCTTGACATACTTTTCTTTGGTAAAGTGATATAGGTTAGATTCTTTTGGGTTATTTTTAATTCACTTCTGGAAACGTGCAAAATGATACACCTCCCAGTTTTGGGGAAGTCATAATTGTGTTTATTTGCTAACTTATCTCAGTATCATCTAACATAATTTGCTGTAAATCAGAAATCCTACAAAACCTGATGAACTGCTATTGATAAAATGCATCAGTAGATGCAATAAGTAGATTCAGCAAATACCTCGGCTTTCTTTCCTACAGAGAAGTCATCAGTTCAATAGTAGATTTTAGATATGTGGACAGCAAAAGCTTTAGGATAATACCTGTTGAGATCCAAACAAAGAAACTGACTTGCAACTGGAAGTTCCCTAAAAGACTTAAAAATTTGCTCTAACATGCCCGTACTGTGTACCCCGATTTTCAGCAGTCATGATGACAACATAATGAAAGTAAACCTTTAAGAACTGTAAAACTATTCAGGAGTTTGCAGTTGTTATTATTGTTGTTGTTAGTAGAAGTAGTAGTCTTAATCTTCGTTATCATCATCATCTTCATCATCTATTCTTTTGGCAGTAATATTTCCAAGAATTCCTCTGAAACTACAATAAATTAAAGATGCAATAATTTAAATATTGATAGTGAGCAATTCTGTTAGTTATATGAATTTGGGAAGAAGAGCCTAAAATAAAGCAGCAGCTGGAAAGTTGGCATTTTGGTATTTCTCTGCTAATATACAGACTTTCTAGAAGCACATGACAAGTGATTAACTTTGTCCTCTCTCTTCAAAGTTACCACAGCCAGTTGACGGCTGATGAAAGATATGCATGGGTTAAAAAATCAAATGGATTCATTAGAATACCTGAGCACTTTCCTCCATAAGAAATTATATCGTGTAGCTTGGCCTTCTCTCTTGTTTGCAGTCAAAACTGCATTGTGTGAGAAGACAAAAAAGCTTGGGTAAGCAAGTACCAAGCCTCTTACATCTTTATATATAAATTCTAAATCAACAAAATACACCTGCAGTCAAATACAGCTCACAGCACTAGTATATTATATAGAGCTGTAAATATTAAACTTGACAAAAATGTTGACATATTATCACCACTGTCAAGTTTTCAGCTAGAGTGCTCAGCAATATACAGTGGTTTAAACTCTTAAACTCCCCCAAACAACTTCAATATTTAGAACTCACTAATTTTTATGAATCCCTTAACAAAATTATTTTCAAAACAAGTTTGACAGATGTGAATGACTGAAACCAGTGATTCATTTGACTCTATAGTTTTGCAGTTATTTGTTAATTATTGTTAAAGATTACATATCTTCTTTTTCTAATCTTCAGTAATGTAGAAGCAGATTAATCTATTAATCAACAAGAAAGAAACTTACATGGGGAATAATCTTATTGAAAGATAATTGATTGTTCAGGTCTTTGTCAAAGGAAACTATTCAAGATATATATATTTTTTTTTTCATGGTCCTCAGAAATCACAAGTCTAAATGGCAAAGTCCTTCTATTACTGTGAAAGAGGATTTTGACTGAGATTAATTCCTACTAAATTACTTAACAATGTTCAGAAACATGACTGTAGATTTGAGGCAACTACTAAAGACCTGGGAAACAGATCTTCAGGAGACATATCTACTTGAAATTCAATAAGCAAGGCAAGGGCTGAGGAAGAGATGTAAATGATAGGAATATATTCTGGGAAGGTGTGCCCTTAGGCAACTGCAGAGACCAGGGACATGCATTAAATAATGGGAAGCCTGAGGCAGCAGTGGGGATTGAGTATGTTGAGGAGGAGGAGAGAGTGGGTAGTATAGAAAGTGAGAGGAAAAAGAGCCCTTGAATCTCAGGAACAGAGGAGTCCATCACAGTAACACAAAAGCAGTACGATGGGCTTAGTAGCTACCAATGGCCCTGTTTTGATACCTCCTGCATCCTAGGAGGCAGAAGAAGAAGAAAAAAGTTGAGAATAGCAGTTAAAAAAAAAAAAAAAGTTTATGACCTTTATGTTATTGGTGAGAAAAAGATGTTGGTTTTAACTTTAGTATTTCCATATTGCTGATTTTTTATCCTAGCTACTAAATTTTAAGAATATTGACTGTCAACTCCTAAAATAGTTTGTTTATATGGATAGAATGCATGATATGTTGTCAAGTGACCACATCACATCATCTCATAATCAAAATTTATCTTCTTATCTTCTTGATTATGCATTCATTTAGTGTAATGAATTAATCTTGAGAAAAAAAAAAGAATCCCTAGGAGTACCTATAGAATAAAACCAGAAAAACAAAATAAATATTAATTAAAATTAGATAACTAAGTTTCGTACATCTGTACATTCTATTAGAAAAGTAAGAAGGAAAAGGTCTGCTTATTGTAGCAGTTGATAACATTATTAGACTCTGAGAAACAACAGAGTATTTCACCCTTTGCAAGAAAAACAGCTTTTGAACATTCAAAGCTTCTTAGAACAGTAACTTTTAGTCTCAGATGACCTTTGGGTATATTTCTACTACCTAAGGCTAAATTTGACATGCACCTGCTTTATTTAATGTGACAAACCAAGAGTTTTTGAATCCCTGATTGTTGGGCAGAGCCTGGCAATTCTGGAAGCACTGTAGATGTAGAATGTACCCAGCACCTGGCTACATGCCAGGGCACTAATATTGAGAGAAAAATGGGATTTGGGGGTCTCTTATAAAAAGGATAGTCATGCTCAAAAGTTGATAGTACCATCATGGGTTTATGGCTCTAACACAGTGATGTACTATAAAGAAATACAGGCCTGGTATGGTGAAAGAGGCCTTGAAAATTGTAGACATAACATGAAGCATAGGGCAGTACAGGTATGGAATAGTAAGAGTGAGGCACAGGCTTGGCACTGGAGACCTCACAGCTGTAAACAACTAACCAGTGAGTAGTTAAAGAAATGCAGACCTGCAGCTGGACAAAACTGGTCTTAAGGGCAACAAAAAGAACAAAGTAATAGTATCTAACATACATAAACCCCACAACATATAGTAAATTCAGATGTAATGTAGAACTGCAGCCCAGTGAAGAAAAAGAAAGATATATAAGCATGTTACCAAACATATAAACATGATCCTAAGTAGATCCTAGAGCAAGGAAGATGAAACCATCAGCATGAACGTTATATTCCTCCTGGTAAAGGTCTCCAGATGCTCATAATAACACTCACCATAACACCCCTGCTGCCAAGAGCAGTAAAAGGAGCAGGGAAAGGGTGAGCAGAGCATCTGGAAAAGGGTTAGAAACCAAGAAGTGTATATACAAAGAACTTTACCTGTATTATTACTGAAACATTTTCTGCACAGATGACTCTCAAGATTTCAATTATATTATTTTTGCTTTATATATGCAGTGTTTTTTCCAGAATCCTGTGTTTAAATATCAATACATACTGACACATATAATGTCAGCAAGATAACAAAACCAAATGAAATGAAAGCCAGGGAAAGTAAAAAAAAAACCCATCATGAATTTAATATTGAAGACACTTGCTGGGTTAATAAAAAGACCTCTCCAGTAGTACGTGAGAACTCTACAGTATCAGAAGACTATACTTTCTCTCACCATTGGGAGGTCTGTGCTCTGTAATACAAGTTTATGTGACCTAAACTTGGCCATATCAAAATTAGATGTTCACTCAAATCCCTGTTAGAACCAAGAGTTTAAACAGGACACCTCTAGAAGATGGTTCAATCCATCCAAAAAAGATATCTAGGTCAGATGCAATGAATTGTTCCTGGGATACCTGTTTTTCTTCTAACTAAACAAGGCAAACTAAACAAATATTTCAGATTAGATACCAAACTTTAGACAGCCGATGTTAAATAACATGCAGGCAGTCAATGAAGAATATCTGAAAGTTTGCCAAATGAATGGATTAAAGCTAATCATGGAACATAGTTTTACCACAGATTTATCTTTAGAAGCATTCACTTTGCAGAAAGCTGCAAAGGCTAATTGATAAAAGTAATCTTTTTTAGTCTGTTGGTTTTGCTGCCAAGGTGGTAAACCGTGTTTTAAAATGACTGATTATTGTTTGGAAAAAAGCCAATGAAATTATGTCCTGCACCTTGGAAGAAAAACAACTTCAATTATGATGTATTCCCATCTATGCATTTAGGGATTTCATTCACACATATACTAATTAATAAATTAAAATGGGCAGTGGTTAATGTAATCTTTTCATTTTTCTTGTACAGTATTTTTATTTTCACCCGTAATCTCCATTCATTTTGAAAATGCCCTAAATTTAAAAGATCCAAGATTACTTTTATTGGTATTATGTTTGAACAGTTTAGCAAATAAGAAATTTTAGGACTTAAATTAATTTTAAAATTATTTAAATCTATCAGCAAAATGAACAAAGGAATTCTCAAAGCTTTCTGAAAGCTTTGAAAAGCTTTTGAAATAGTGATTTTTTGGTCTTAATTCACAAGTTGTCATCTCCTTGTAAGATAAATTTGGCTTTTGTCTATTGAATAGGCTGTATAGCCATAATTTATTTGCATGGAAATGTAAAAACCCCACTATGTTTATTCAGTATCTGTTATTAAAAGTATCCAAGTCTGCAAGGGTTCATTGTGTTTACTTTTAGAACTCTATTAGGAAAAAGTATAGATTGCCTGTTTACATATTTATTGAGCAAGAGGGAATGATGTGAGGGAATATAGCTTTGTCATCTAAAGGTTAGGGAACTTATATAGCAACTATGAAATGCATAATATCTTCAAGATTCTAGTCTAGTCTTCTAAACCACCAAAGGTGGGGACTATATAATCTCCCTGGGTAATGTGTTCCAGTCCTTGACTGCCTTCACAGTGAAAAAGATTTTCCTAATATTGTTTGACCTTCTCTTTTACAATTTATGCCTGTTATCTCCCATTCTCCCACCATGCACTACAGTGGCAAGCCTGAGTCCATCTTATCAATAACCTACATTGTAGGTATAGATAGATGCTATTAGGTCCTGCCAGAGGATCAGATCCTGAACCAGGACCCTAAGGTGTTAAATTTCAGATATAAAACTGCAAGAAATCCTGAGGGTCTTACAGGTGTAATTTCTAGATGATAATGGTAAATTGTATCAAAGCCATAACAGTTAATAATAAATTAACTTGTTGTTTCTAGGAAAATCACTCTTATTTTATATTACTTCAGTTAATATCTTGTACTAAAACATATTTTGAGATTTTTAAACTTATCAGTCTTTCTATACTTATTCTGAAGAATAAAAAAAACGGTGCAATGAATTCTAGCATACTTTCTCCATCAGTGGTAATTAATTACTAGCCCAGGGAGATTAGTATACTGAATAGTGGTGTTATCAATCCTGTAACTTTGTGTCTGGAAATATTTCCCAGAGCACAAGCTTCTGGTAGCATGTCACTATGCAAGAAACTTAACTTTAATTCTTAAAGGAAGTTTGTATTTCTGGCAGAGGCAGTTCCAAATGGAGAAGTTAGGTAACTGTTCGGTCATTTTTTTTACTTCATATAAAATGACAGTATAAGTTAGTGTATGTTAAACTACTTTTAAAAGCATGTGAGTGAGCAGCATGAAGGAACACTGCCTGCCCTAACTTTTCCTGTCTATTGGACTATGGATTAGAAGAAAGCTGCTGGAGGGAAGGGGTGAAATCACTCCTGAGTACAACTGAAGCTGCAGGAATCCAGGCAGAGCTGTGAGTAGCAGGGTGAGCAACATGAGCACAAAGTGAAGGATTTGTGAGAAGCAAAGAAAACAGATAGGGAGCTAAAGCACCACGGTGAATGGCAAAGAGACATTTTTCTTATGGTCCCAGGAAGTAAAGTGTAGAAATTGTTTCACACCAGAAAACTGGATTGACAAAAAAAACCCAGGGAATTGATAGCAAAATTGCAGAAAAAGACACAACAAAGAGCTTTTTATTTTAATTTGTCTTTGTAATAATGTCTCTCTTTAAAAGTTCATTGTTCTCATGTTTTTATAAAACATAGCTTTAGCAATTCAAAGCCCTTCCATATTAAAGAGAAAGTGCAAGTAGGTTCAATTAAAAGCTCTGGCTGAGTCATGTTTGTGTCACAGTTTCTAACTTTATTTTTCCTACTCCATAGCAGAAAAAGGTAGTATACTATAGTATTGTAGAGTATTATTAAAACACATACACATGCGGCACAAGTTAAAGGTTAAAGGTTGGACTCAATGATCTCAAAGGTCTTTTCCAACCAAAGTGATTCTATGATTCTAAGTTAGCTAGAACAAAAGGGGCTTGGGTGGTCTACTAAAAAAATGTACTAATTACCCTATCATTGACTTGAAGAGTCAGAAAAACCTTTAAACAAAGCAAAATTAAATATTTGAGAATATAGAAGACAAAACAAAAATGCTGATAGCACTAGGAAATGGACACGTGCCCACAAATGCTTTTCTTATAGCTGCCCATCTGATTTTAAAACTATTTGAGTTTCAGAGTGAACAAAACCAAATGCAATCTTAATTGATTACTTCAAGAGTGAGAGCTCTTCAACCCTATTCAATATACAGTGTTACCAGTCAGGATAGCTCCATTCAATCTGCTGTGTTATTTTTTAATGCATGAATTCTTAGGAACTAAATTTGAACTGTAAACATTAGCTAAATGAAATATTGTGTTCTTTAAGTCCTACACACTAATGCCACTGTTTCTGATAGTGGATGACTAGAACTACATTTCCAAATGCACTACGTTTGAAGATGGAGCCAAAAAGCAAGAAAGCTTCTAGCCATACCCTCTTAACTAACTTGTTTAACAGTCACTGTTACCCTTCTGCTGGTGTTTAGGCTGCGTTGAACTGGGATGATATCAAATGGGAAAGGTGGGATGGATTTAACTAGACCAAGAAATAGAGGAAGTGACAAAATGGCATAGGGGACACAGAGGTAAATGCGGTACAGATTTTGACTGGAGAAAAAATGATTCTGCTTACCTGTGTTATGAATTCAGTAGAAATTGAGAGCTGAATATGCATGAAATATTATGGACAAAAGAAATACATCATAGGATCCAATAAATTACTGTTAGTTCAACTAATATTTTAACTAATAATCCATACTGTGTACTTAATATAGAAACACCTAAAAGCCCTAAAATATCTATAGAATAAAATTTACTAATATTCCCTTTCTCTGGTGTTATGTTCATCATTCCAGTGTCTCTCTGGAGCACAAAGTTGACAGTTTCTTTCCTTCTCATTAAGAAGAGGGTGAATGTTCAAGGTGTAGCTATGAGGCTTATAGGCATCTTGATGACTTCTTGATGAAAAGTATGATGTTCATGGAAGGGTTTCTTCCTTTGTTTCAAGTCTAGGCTTTTGTTTTGTATGAATTTTTTTGAAGTTGTTTTTTTTTTTTTTTTAATATATTTTGTAATCAGAGACCACTTCCTTCTCCTGGGCTACCAACTGAAACCTTGGCCCCCAGCCCTCCCAGGCCCAGGCACTCAAAGGGCTATTTTTTGTTTGGTACTGGCTGTGGGAGGGTAGGATGAGTGTTATCCCCCATCTTCAGAGGTGCCATCCCCAGAGCTGAAGCTGGAGCAGGGCAGGAGGCAGTCACTATGTCCCGAAGTAGGTGTTAAACTCGTGAAACCCAGCTCAGGCCAAGATGAGGCTGAGCCCCTGCACTGCTGGGTCAGAACATAGCCTGAAGGCTTCTACTGTTAATAGCAAAAATCACATATCCAGTGCACCACACAAGCATTAAACTCTCCCACAGGTGTAAGATAGTGTCAGTCAGCTAATCAGTAGCATGTTTACCCTCTAACTGACAAGGAAAAAGGCAATCTGGTGTATACATACTGAAGGATTTATGATACTGTGCTGGGTTTGGCTGGGATAGAGTTAATTTTCTTCACAGTAGCTTGTATGGGGCTGTTTTGATCTTGTGCTGAAAACAGGGTTGATAACACAGGGGTGTTTTAGTTTTTGCTTATGCAGCATCAAAGCCTTTTCTGCTTCTCACCCCACCCCACCAGCGAGTAGGCTGGGGGTACACAAGAAGTTGGGAGGGGACACAGGTGACAGCTGACCCCAACTGACCAAAGGGATGTTCCATACCATATGACATTGTACTCAGCAAGAAGAGCTGTGAGGAAGAAGGGGGAAGCATGGGGTCATACATAGTTTGTCTTCCCAGTAACTGCAATACATGTCAGAGCCCTGCTTTCCTGGAGATGGCTGAACACCTGCTTGCCGATGGAAAGCAGTGAATTAATTCCTTGGCTTGCTTCATTCCCGCATACGGCCTTTGCTTTCCCTATTAAACTGTTGTTGTGGTTTAACCCCGACCAGCATCTAAGCACCGCACAGCCGCTTGCTCACTCCCAGTGGGATCAGGGAGAGAATCAGAAGAGTAAAAGTGAGAAATCTCATGGATTGAGATAAAGACAGTTTAATAAGTAAAGCAAAAGCCATGCACGCAAGCAAAGCAAAAGAAGGAATTCAAAAAAGAAGGAATTGTACCATGCTGTAATGTGACTGAAAGCTTACTACCCATATTCCTCTTACACCTTCCTGCTAAGTATTGTTTCCAGTAGAAATTTTTGTATTGTTAAAGTTTTCCCAAGTTGAGTCACACTATGTGTCTACAAATTTCTTTGCTTTGAAGTAATATTAGAAGGTACCAGTACCTTTTTTTGGTAATTTAACCTCAAGAACAAATCGTGTCATTGCCCCTCAAAGTAAATTGAGTTTTTAAAATACTATAATTTACAGTTTTGTTTTGGCTTTTTTTGTTGTTTGATTTGGTTTGGTTTGCTTTCCTTTTTTCCTACCAAATTTGTTCTGTTTTTGCTGTAGCTGGTTTCGGTTTGGTTTAAATCTCAATTTCCTTCAGATTTCCTCAAAGAAATGGAAAGCCATCTGGATGGATTAAGTTATGGGATAAGCTGAAGGAGTTATTAATGAGTTGGATTTTTTAGAATTGTCTTTGAAATTGATTTATCAAGGGAATAAAATTTATGCAGAGTACACAGGCATGTATCTAAATTCTATTTTATTCAGTGGGATATAAATATACTCAAACAGGTCACAAAGCCAGCCACCACTTTGAGGTGGACACTTCTTTACAGTGAGTTCCTAAATAACATCTGGAAGTTTTTTAAAATAGAAAGTAGAAAAGAGCAGGTTTTATTAGTGTGAGCTAGAACAATTAGATTTTTAAACAAAAAGAAATCAAAGTGTCCCAGCCAGCTGGAATAAAAGGAATTTATACTTAGCTTTTTCCTCCTTCATGGTTTCTCTGCAGATTGATTCTTGTTTCTGGGCTTGGTTTCTTGGCTAACTGCACAGTCACCCTTGTCCCTAGGAAGTTCTTTCCAAAACCAATGACTCCTGGCTCTCTGATCCTTACTCCTCTCCAGTACCCTTCTGCGTAAGTTGCAGTTTCTTTTCTCACTGTTTTTTCTCCTGTTTTCTATACTGCCATGTGGAGGTTTCTCCCCTAAGTCTGCTCAGTTGTTAACTAGGGAAGAAACAATCTTCTTTCGTCTTTTTTTCAAAGGGACAGAACATATCAACTGAGACTGACAAACAATGATGATTCTTCTACCTACATTTTTTAAATGTTCTAAGGGATGGGTGCCATTATTTCATCTGCTCATTTTTGTTATTTTAAAATTATGCTACCGGTGTCAGTAACTTTGACTCATTTAGAGTCCTCTCTCTTCTACCTGGCCTGTGACTGCACAGCCTTGTATTCTTCTTAATTTACTACCTTATTTCATAGTATCATTAAATACTTCAAATATTCCTAAAAAAATGATGAAGTAATTTTGAGTCATGATATATGTTTAATATTACTATTATTACTATTCATTGTAATATGGAAAAAGATATTCTGTTAATCTCTCTAAATTGTTTATGCCTGTAAGAGATGTGTGTGTGCATTTGTGTACAGAGGCTGCTTTTAAGAGATTCCATTCAGCAAATCTATAAAAGGGGTATAGTCAGCAATGCAGTCCAACAATGAAGTGTATAGAATGTCACATTCTATTTATGCATTTGGAGGAAATGATCCGAGGGCTGGAGCACCTCTCCTATGAGGACAGGCTGAGAGAGTTGGGCTTGTTCAGTCTGGAGAAAAGGAGGCTACGGGGAGACCTGATTGCGGCCTTCCAGTACCTAAAGGGGGCCTATAGGAAAGATGGGGAACGTCTTTTTAGTAGGGCCAGCTGTGTTAGGACAAGGGGAAATGGTTTTAAACTAGAACAGGGTAGGTTCAGGCTAGAGGTAAGGAAGAAATTTTTTACAATGAGGGTGGTAAAACACTGGAACAGGTTGCCCAGAGAGGTAGTGGAGGCCCCATCCCTGGAAACATTCAAGGCCAGGTTGGATGGGGCTCTGAGCAATCTGATCTAGTTAGCAGTGTCCCTGCTCACTGCAGGGGGGTTGGACTAGATGACCACTAGTGGTCCCTTCCAACCCTAAACATTCTATGATTCTATGATTCTATGATTCTATGAATATTTTATTTATTGTGATTTTTTGGACTGTTTTTCACTAGGTAGATAAAATTTTGAAACATTTCTTATAATGTGAATACACTTTATATGTTTTGGTTGTTGGGCTTTAGGTTCAATGCACATAAGCTATAGCTGCTTTTGTGTGATTACAGTCAGTATGTTGGAAGGTTTTCAAGGGATTTGCATTCTCAGAACACTGGCCTATTATATTTATAAATCATTGTGAGTCAAAATTAAAACACGAACTTATCTCTTTGAAATACATCAAAACTCCCAGGGTCCAACTGCCTCTCCCTGAAGAGATAAAAGATCTCTTCTGTTAATGGCTTGTTCAGAGTTAGAAGAATTATTCTGCAAAGTAAACTAAATAATCAATCAAAAATCATTCTCTACCCTGCATTGAACTTTCTGCCTATTTTGCAGGCAAGACCACCAATGTCCAGGATGGATACCAAATGAACCATGAGTTAAAAGTAATTTGCAAACTATTTAAACTTCCTTATTTAGAGCTCCTGACTTGAACTATTCTACATAAATTAAATGTATAATCATGAAGGTACAGACCAATCATTTGTCCGCACAGTAATGGACAAAACATTAAAATTCTAAATTGAAATGATGTGGTAAAAGATCTGAATGTATTACATACTTTAATTATACAATGCTTCTTTAGCACCTGACATTTCTAGAAATAATATAATGAATTGTTTTCATTCAAATTTACTTACAGGAAATGCTGGTCTCTCCAATTGTATGTGCAATTAGCTTGTTTAACACATAAACTTCAATCAGGATGCCATTCTTAGGAAACAATGTGAAAAGATTTTCTTAAAATGAAAGGCTGCCTGATATAAAAAGAAACGAGGTTTTGCTTTTACTATCCTATATTCTCATGACCTTGATTCATTACTATGTGGGCAAAGTTAAAGTCAAGATAGTGCTGAAAGGTGTACTATCTGTTAACTTCAGAGTGATTAATGACAACACAAGGTATCAGGTATCTCAGAGTTGAGAACCCATTAGCTTGGGAGAAAGCTGAAAAGCCAGAGGGAAGAAATAAGTCATAGTAACAAAAGGAGATGAAGAAGCAATGCAGACTATAGACTGATGCTTCTGTGGCCATGCTTAATGTCAAAAGGAATTTCAAATTACTGCTCACGTATGCTCTGGCTTTACATTCAAACAAACTACCACAAGTTGACCCGTAAGCACTAAAGGTTTAAGTAAGAGAAAAATAAAAGATGTCAGCAGCAAACTAAAGAAATTATTCTCTAGACTGATTTTACAAAAATAAGAAAAGTTCAAATGTAGGAAAACTAACAGCAGTATTATTTTTCCCCATTAACATAGTTTTTAAAAAGCAATTGAACTGTACTGAATAGAATTGCATGTGTACAATATATGTTAAATCAATAAAACATGTACAGAATCGCTTTTTTTTCCCAGACTTTAGAGTGTTCAATCCACTCAGTGTACTGTGAGAATAAAACCTACAAGTTTACCATCTGCAAGGATAGCCACTGAACAAAAGGAAAATATTTAGAATGGATCAATCTCAATAGCAAACGTATACAATTTGCTTTACCATTCTAACTTCTCTGTGTTTGCAGTGATTTGCATCACTTAAAAAACTTTATTCCTCACATAGCACAGCATTTCTCTACAGGGCTGAGCTCTGTGCATGATTCTTTGTGGTAACAGACATCTGCACAAGCTTCCATATTGTACAACAGTTTAACACAGCATATTAAGACTTTCTGTATTTTGAATAAAACTGGTTTCAGGAACATTTCTGATTATGTTTTCTTTTTATAAAGCAATAGCAATAAAAAAACCCTACTGATATAAGCAAAGCATTCTTTAGCTGTCAAGTGTTGATAAAATGGTGCCTGCTAAGTAATCTTTTACAAAATTAATTGAGTAGAGAGTACCTGCTGGTTTTAAAGGCCAATAATAACAGTAAGAAACTGTGAAACTGTAGGTTTTTGTACTGAACACTTATTAAGCCCTTTATGCCTGCAGTGAAATAGATTTCTTTTGGACAAATCAAATGATGAGTGTACGCCTACATTCTATATCAACACTCAGTAATGGGACACCTCAAGGTACAGTGATAGGATCTTTCATGGGGAACTCAAAGGAGTGACAAGTCTAAGCATGGAAGACTCAGTTTGTGGCTATGGAGAGGAAGCAGAGATTGCAGCCTAGACCTCATGAATGCTTCAATGTTGGTGGCACGACTTTGGCAACTAAGTTCTCTCTCTATCCAAAATCATGACAAAATACCCTCCAAACAGCTACCACCTAATCAGCAAGGCACCTACACTCTATAGGCATCATGATTTTGTTATTCTATATTTGTCTAACATACAGATGCCATATTTAGGTTTGAGCTACCCCAGCTTGATATGCTCACTGTCTGTCTTCAGTGGTGTAACCGAGATAACAGAACTAAATGACATTTATTCACTTCTAATTGAAGTAAAATACACCAAGGACAACAGCTTGTCTATTTTTTGACATGCTAATGGTACAATAGCCATGCTCAGTGAAGGTACAATCATAGAATCATTTAGGTTGGAAAAGACCTTTAAGATCATAGAATCATAGAATGTTTTGGGTTGGAAGGGACCCCTAGAAGTCATCTAGTCCAACCCCCCTACAGTGGGCAGAGACACCGCTAACTAGATCAGGTTGCTCAGAGCCCCGTCCAACCAGGTCTTGAATGTTTCCAGGGATGGGACCTCCACCACCCCTCTGGGCAACCCATTCCAGTGTTTCACCACCCTCATTGTAAAGAATTTCTTCCTTATATGCAGTCTAAACCTACCCTGTTTTAGTTTAAAGCCATTACCCCTCATCAAGTCCAACTGTTAACCTATCACTGCAATTAGGAGCCTCTCTAAATTCCCCCAGAAGTTCAACAGGCTATACACGATAGGAGAAATTCTTACATATCAGTCAGAAAAAATTCACACCATGAGAAGCAACAGTTATGGGCAATTACAGTTAATTTTAATAAAACTGAGCTGTAACCACTTACTGTGGAGAAGACCATATTACTTTCAGAAAAAAATTACTGCAGAATGCTTGTATGTTTGGTTCACAAGATTTTGTCTTGTGTTTAAAACACACAAATATACAGAAAATAACTTCATGTAGAAATAAAATTACAGTGATTAATACTACCGGTGGACATAAGAGATCATTGTATGGAGGAACTTCATTGTTTAAAAAAGCCTTAATGATTACTAAATGGATACAATTAAATAATTTAAATTGTTGTAAATAATGCAATCACAAAGTACAAAAATGCATTTGAAACTGAAGTACAGAAATAGATGTGGTTTGATTATTTTTTTTTGCATAAAACTAAATATAAGCTTAAGACATTTGTTCCTCTTACCCAATAAAGCCATGGTTATCTTGCAGCTGCAATTCAGTACATTCAAAACATAATTCTTGCAGTTCTAAATGTGTATTCATTTACAGAATGTTGTTTGACTTGGGGTTTTCATTTTTTTTGTAAATGATCACTGAAATAAATCCGTAAAATCATGTTGGTCACACTGAAAAATGAGTTTGACACAAATGAAAGTGTATAATCACAAAGTATTAAAATGTGTTGGGGACAGCTTTTTGCTATGGAATATGGATTTCAAAATACTTCAGAAAAGTAGGATGCAATCCAGTGAAACGTGTGCAGAGTCTACAATTAGATAAGAATACTCATCTATGCAACAACTGGCTAAATAACAGTATTTAGAAAAGTGTTTCATACTTTTAGAACACCACAATCAAAATGTGAATAGATAATTTCTTGCTGTTGCAAAAATTAGATGTATAATTGGAATTATTTTCTGTATAAATAAGAAAAGTATTTTCTGTACAAATAAAAAAAGTATTTTCTGTAACCTGTGAAATGTTTTCTCCTCTACTTTTTTTCTTTAAGTATAGTTTCTAATTTGGGGTCATAGAATAGTTTGCACTAGAATGGACCTTTAAAGGTCATCTAGTCAAACCCCCCTGCAATAAGCAGGGACATCTTCAACTTAGTCAGGTTGCTCAGAGCCCTGTCCAGGCTGACCTTGAATGTTTCCAGGGATGAGGAATCTACCACCTCTCTGCACAACCTGTTCTAGCATTTCACCATCCTCATCATAAAAAAATTCTTCCTTATATCTAGTCTGAATCTACCTTTTAGTTTAAAACCATTACCCCTTGTCCTATTGCTACAGGGCCTACTAAAATGTCTGCCCCCATCTTTCTTTTAAGCCCCCTTTAAGCACTGAAAGCCTGCAATAAGGTCTCCCCAGAACCTTCTCCAGGCTCAACAACCCCAACTCTCTGAGCCTTTCCTCATAGGAGAGGTGTTCCATCCCCCTGATCATTTTTGTGACCCCCCTCTGGACCCGCTCCAACAGGTCCTATGTGTCTGCTGGATTCTGGATAGACTTTAAGGCAACAGTGATACTTTTTAAAGTCATAAAGGCTCAGAAGCTGCCCTTACCCCTATGTGGCACTGTTGCAGTTCTGAGCAATGGACACATATGGCAGGTTTGAAATAACTCAAAATTGTAAGGGTTTTTTCAATTTATACTATCAAATATGAGAAAATTATACTAATCGACCGTATTCAAACAATTTGCACTTCACTACCCACTTTTTTCAATTAGCTATGTCAATAGATAATTAACAGCCACAGATAGGAAAATTGGAATGGGATTATGCAATTTTTTCTTGCTATAATCATATAATTTGAATATCTTTTCTACAGCAGTACTGCCCTATTCCTCTTATTCTTGACTATATTAACTCCCATGGTGCAGAAAAATAGAAAAAGTGATGGGCAGATGTCATAGTTGCAACTGAGGAAAGCTTGGCCAGCAAATCTCAGCTGGAAGACTTTGAAGCTGCTTGGGTTGGCAAACTGGAAGAAGAAGAACAGTACATGATTACCGAGAAATTATTTCTCTGCCTAAAGAACTGTTATGCCATCTGTCGGTGTTACATAGAGCTAGTTGGTTATTTTGCTACTATTGAGGCAATACACTCACTATGATGAAAGAACATGGAAGGTCAGAAACCTATATCTTTACAATGAAATGAACTTGATGGCATGAAGTGACAAACCCTTGACTTCCTATTTAATGAAAGGATCTAGATAAGCATAGTTTTAGGGAAGAAAATAAAAACAATATTCTACTGAGTTTCAGGTGGTCATCATTAATATAGTACTTCAACAAGCTAAGAGGCAAAAATTCTAGATTCATACATAGTCTAAGCATAGCAATTTGCTAGTTATATCACTATGAGGCAATTTAGAATTTGCATATGTCAGAATTACCTATGTATGATGCAAGTGCCAGATGATCAACCTATAGGGCGCTATATGTCACAAGAAGCCTGACAATTGTAATTTAAATACCAATTGTAACACATTAAATGGTTCAGATTCAGTTACTCAGAAGAGCAGAGAAGAAGAAATTAATGGAAGTAATTCTTAATGCTGTTTAGCTTTTTAGAAGATCAAATGCAAAATGTCAAATAATCAAGCTATTTGCAAACACCTGGAAGACAATAAAGATAACATATAATAACAAAAATAAAAGACAACATGGAGTTGTAAGCTAAAAAGTTTTATGAAGGACAACAAGTGTTATAATGCCATTTATATTAAATTTAATAGTGCATTTGACATTGCTTTCCATAAATAGTTGAAGAAAACATAATCTGGTTCTATCTCAGTTAGATTACTGGCTCAGTTTAAAAAAAAAAACAGGGTAAAAAAGAAAGTGAATCATTACAGAAAGTCCTGCTTAAAAAACAAGAAGTATTAAAACTTTAATGAACATGATTTACAAAGACAGTTTGAATGAACTTGAGTTCAACTAAGGAAAAAAAAAGGCTCAGAGATAATGTGATAGCAATTTTCAAGTACAAGAAAGATTTCAAGATTTTCCTTCAAAGAAAATCCTGTAATCACTCTAATGACCAAAACTGAGTAACCCTTTCCATGGACAGGGTCAGCATGGAGTGCTGCACACTGTTTGGAGGACCATTCAGTGCTGCACAATTCAGGGTTACTGGAATCTACAGGGATATAAGATTATCTGTATGATTTTCTCTTTCTTTAGTTAGTTAGCCCTGATAGATATCATTTTAAGGTATCATTTAGCATGATACTTTAGAGAGTCTGAGTGCCTTTCTTACTGGTGTCATAACAGACCAGCATCTCCTGGTAAAAAATACCTTTGTGATAGGAAGTGACAAAAAAAAAGACAAGAGGAACACTAACTAGGAATTATATGGTATTTATCTTGTGGTAGCCTAATAAAAGAATATTTTTTTTTTGTAAGGAATGTTACAAGTACAGCTGGTCGTGCACTGGAGAAGAGGGATGGAGTAGATGATACTGGGGTGAATTTAATGTTATATTTCTTTGATTTTTGTCAGCCAGGATGCACGTCAGGCAGCATGCATTACCTTAGAGGAGGCTTGTTGCTTTGTCAAGGGTGAATGTAAGACATGTTGATTTTTTTTTTTAAGTAATTTCATCAGGACGCTATTAAAATATAAATACGGCACAAAGTTGAGTAAAATGTAAAAACTGGTAAATAAGAAATCTGCTTACCATAAATGAAAGTTTTAAAATGCTAATGAAGAAAAGTATAAATGTCAACAAAATGCAAAATGGTATCACATCAAACACCTCTACAGTGGCTTTAAATTACATATGCCCCTACGATGGTGTTATTGCACAACATTTCCAAGGAGATCATCAAATTCTGACAACTGATGGAAGAAAAATCTTGAATCACTGGTGCAAAGTGAACAACTCAACACCATTAAGTCATTCATCCATCATTTCTGCCAAAATGCTAAATGAAAATTAAGCTACCCACCAAGAAGCTGATAGTAGCAGTATCACCTTTGTGACGTGCTTAAAATTACTGAACAGTTGCAATACAGCCATTCAACAGAAACTTATGGTATTCCCACCAAAATACAAACATACAGGAGACACTAGTGAGTCAGAAAGATTGTGCTTTTAACAAACTTCATATAAAGAAGATTTTTTCACATGAAAAAGTAATGTTCATCTCTACAGGGAGAAACATGACCTCCCAGGCATGATAAAAACCACATTGATTCTCTCATTGATAAAAATATTGTAAGGAGAATTATGGTTGACAGTGCTGATGCTAATAAACTAGCAAATCCATTCAGTTTCTGATTGTACTAGTTTTGGCTGGGATAGAGTTAATTTTCTTCATAGTAGCTGGTATGGGGCTGTGTTTTGGATTTGTGATGAAAACGGTGTTGACAACACAGGGATATTTTCGTTATTGTTGAGCAGTGCTTGCATGGTGCCAAGGCCTTTTCTGCTTCTCACCCCACCAGTGAGTAGGCTGGGGGTGTGCAAGAAGTTGGGAGGGGACGCAGCTGGGACAGCTGACCCCAACTGACCAAAGGGATATCCCACACCATATGATGTCATGATCACCAATGAAAAGCTGGGAGAAGAAGGCAGGGAGGGACATTTGGAGTGATAGCATTCCCAAGTAACTGTTATGCGTGATGGAGCCCTGCTTTCCTGGAGATGGCTGAACACCTGCCTGCTAATGGGAAGTAGTGAATGAATTCCTTGTTTTGCTTTTCTTGCATATGCAGCTTTTGTTTTACTTATTAAACTGTCTTTATCTCAATCCATGAGTTTTCTCACTTCTACTGTTCTGATTCTCTCCCCATTCCACTGGTGAGGAATGAGTGAGCAGCTGTGTGGTGCTTCACTGCCTACTGCAGTTAAACCACTGATCAAGCTGATACGATTTGTACAACAATGAAAATTTAACAAAAATGTTATGTAGTCAATCCAAAGCCTTCTGACTATCAGTTACCAGGTTCTCTGAAGGCTTCAGGAAAAATTTCATTATTTGTACAAGTTTTCAAATACATTTCTTTTATTTCAAAATGGGTGAGGGCACAGGTCCTTGTTTAAAGTGGACTGCTTAGGTCTTTCAGTGATGTAAAAGTTACAATGCAATAACTTGTTCTATAGTACAACTGTAGGTTGCACTTAGTTAGCATAAAGGAATCTATTTGTCAGCATATACATGAGGGAGATTTTGTGCTAGATCAAATTTTATATAATTGCTGTACTGTAGGCTGTTCTTTGCCAATGATTACGTACATACTAGGATGTATGCCATATATAATCAACTCTTTTGATCATAAGAACAAGCATTAAGCCTGCACATCATCATAAAGGAAATTAATGTCCTCATCCAGCTTCACAACACTGAAACTTGTTGCCAAGAAGGCCAATGGTATCCTGGGGTGCATTAAGAGGAGTGTGGCCAGCAGGTCAAGGGAGGTAATCCTCCCCCTCTACTCTGCCCTGATGAGACCCCACCTGGAGTACTGTGTCCAGTTCTGGGCTCCCCAGTTCAAGAAAGATGAGGAACTCCTAGAAAGAGTCCAGAGGAGAGCAACTAGGATGATAAAGGGACTGGAGCATCTCCCTTATGAGGAAAGGCTGAGAGAGTTGGGCTTGTTCAGCCTGAAGAAGAAAAAACTGAGAGGAGACCTCATCAACACATACAATATCTTAAGAGCGGGTGTCACAAGGATGGAGTCAGACTCTTCTCAGTGGTGTCCAGTGACAGGACAAGGGGCAATGGGTACAAACTGAAACATAAGAGGTTTCAGTTGAATATGAGGAAAAACTTCTTTACTCTGAGGGTGACCGAGCACTGGAATAGGCTGCCCAGGGGGGTTATGGAGTCTCCTTCTGTGGAGATATTCAAAGCCCGCCTGGATAAAGTCCTGTGTAACATGCTCTAGGAGAACCTGCTTTATCAGGGGGGTTGGACTAGATGATCTCCTGAGGTTCCTTTCAACCCTTGCAATTCTGTGATTCTGTGAAAAGCTGGATGATGCTGAAAAGTCAGTTAGATCTGTATGTTGCCACTGAATACCTGAAAAATCTGGTGGAGAATTTAGCTAGGTTAACAGCATAACTGATAAGTATACATGGATGACAAGACAGATGAACTCAAGCTCTGTTTTGGGACATTAAAAACTCATCTCTGTATTAAAGAGAAAAAAATTGTAAATCAAAGTGTGTTCTATTTATTTTTCAAGCCCAATTTTATGTAACATGCAGAACTTAAGAAACTTGCAGTCATCAGAATAAACATCTCAATGCTTTCCACATGAGTCTGTATGAATGATTTTGCTGATATAAAGCCAGAGAATATAGTTTTGAATATTGAGATCAGCAGCACAGCTGTATGCTTCTTTAAGCACAAATATGCTGGTCCAGGCATCTGTATGCCAGATAATAGATTGCTGAAACTTATTTTCACTGGCCAGATTAGATGGCCCTATATAGCCATAAATGGCTAAAAAGGCAGCTGATGAAACATTACATGGACATGCTCAAGATAAACCTTTAGTGGAGTGGCAGCAGTGCCACCACAGTATTGAAAGCTAAAGGCTAAGGGCAATTTGCTGAGTCAGAGAACCTATACTGATAATGCCAAGGCCTTCAAGCAAAAACTAATTCAAACCACATGGATAAAAGACACCATTCAAAGTGACTGCAGTGAAGAGTACAAAATATTTTTATGGCTTTTATCATACTAATTGGCTACAAATGAGTACCATAAATTACTATGGATACAAAAATGAGACTAAGTTGTCATGAAGAAACCACAGAACTGAATCTTCCCATATTGAATATTGAGGGTGACAGAGCACTGGAACAGGCTGCCCAGGGGGGGTGTGGAGTCTCCTTCTCTGGAGGGACTGGTCCAGGCATCTGTATGCCAGATAATAGATTGCTGAAACTTATTTTCACTGGCCAGATTAGATGGCCCTATATAGCCATAAATGGCTAAAAAGGCAGCTGATGAAACATTACATGGACATGCTCAAGATAAACCTTTAGTGGAGTGGCAGCAGTGCCACCACAGTATTGAAAGCTAAAGGCTAAGGGCAATTTGCTGAGTCAGAGAACCTATACTGATAATGCCAAGGCCTTCAAGCAAAAACTAATTCAAACCACATGGATAAAAGACACCATTCAAAGTGACTGCAGTGAAGAGTACAAAATATTTTTATGGCTTTTATCATACTAATTGGCTACAAATGAGTACCATAAATTACTATGGATACAAAAATGAGACTAAGTTGTCATGAAGAAACCACAGAACTGAATCTTCCCATATTGAATATTGAGGGTGACAGAGCACTGGAACAGGCTGCCCAGGGGGGTTGTGGAGTCTCCTTCTCTGGAGGTATTCAAAGCCCACCTGGACGAAGTCCTGTGTAACATGCTCTAGGAGAACCTGCTTTATCAGGGGGGTTGGACTAGATGATCTCCCGAGGTCCCTTCCAACCCTTGCCATTCTGTGATTCTGTGATTCTGTGAATTAGTAATGGCTCTGTAAAAACATTCCTGGAAAGCCCATCTGTCTAAAGAAACAGAGGAAACATTTTGAGATTTAGGATATTCTGACTGAAGTCTGGCACTGCAGAGCTTGGGGAGGGAAAGGTTTATTTTATTCAGAATGAGTAAAATTTACAGGAGTTATGGCAGAGAAATGTATACCAAACTACCTAATTTTTATGGAACGAAATGTTTGTGAACTGGTCCCATTTTTATTTTAAAGATGTATTTTTTTAATTTTTCTGGAAAAGCTTAGTAACATATATGTTGCAACCAAATTAGCTAATCAAATATAACTACGACCATTTCCACCTGGATTTTGATGATGTAATTTAAAGCTGGTTTTGTAAGTCTGACCTACTGTGTAAAGAAAGCCAGCATAAGATTCATCTGTGGGGATAAAGCCAAGTGAAATAACACATGTTCACATTAAAAAAATATTTGCCTCATCATCTATGCTGCTGGTATGTTATTTTCTTTGGCATAGAGTAGACAACAGGTACTTTGGTGTCAAGGCTTTTAAAGAGATAACTAACCTCATTACAAATCATGTATATGATACAGAGTCTCTCCTGTCAGGAAATACTAACTTATTTATTTTACTGCTGTGTACCAGTCAGCAGTGACACCATTGCCTTTTACTTCTTATGGTTACCATAGCAACTAGATTATCATGTTAACCTTCTGTTATTATTCATTTCTTTCTTATAAATTTTAACTAAGGATCTTCATTTATTTTGTGCTTTTTAATAAAGATTAATAAGCTCTTAAATAATCTTTATTGTATTCTACAACATGAACAAGATAATCCTTAGTTTTTTCTACAGCAGAGTCTATTAGAGTTTTCTTTAGTTGTGTAATTTAGTCTTCTTCTTCAGTATTTCTTTCTCTTCAATCATTTTAACTGCCCTTTCAGACTTCCTTTTTCCAATTAATATTCATTGAGGACTCATATGAGAATGATATTGAGTGAGCTGAATTGATAATATTACATGGTATTAATAGGAGCATATTATACTGAAAACGTAATGCTACTTGCTGGCACAAATTTGCATTGGAGGTCCTAAACTAAATTAAAAATCAAGCCTGAATGAGTAGATCTTTTCTGGTTGTTTAGTTGCCACAAATGCAGGCAACTAACAACCTTCTGTTGATAAATACAGGAATACATGAACTAAAAGGATTCTGGGACTGTGGAGTCTCATGCCCTCTTGAAAGCACTATGTTGAATATTCACTTTTATAACAATGAACAAGGTACATTTTTGGAGAGATGGGATCCATTTGAATAGGCAGGGCAAAGGTATTATTACCAGTAGGATGGCTGACTTGGTAAGGAGGGCTTTGAACTAGAAACAAACAGGGGAGGGAGAGAGTTACCAACAGCCCTGTAAGGGAGCGATGGACAGGGTTAACAAGTGCCTGAAGTGATGTGAATGAAAGGGAACATAAAATCAGTGAAACATGGCTTAAGCAGGATAACCTCTAGCATTTGCATGAAAGCAAGGAAGTGCCTACAAAGCACTACCATGGAAAAAAACAACAAACCCTTTTTGGGAAATCAGCATGTTGGGGTGTTTCTCTGAAGTACCTGTGCACAAATGCACACAGCATGGGGAATAACATGAGGAACTGGAGATCTGTGTGCTGTTGTAGGGCTATGATCTTGCTGGCATCACAGAGACAGCTGGAATGCATGGAGCTCCACCTGGGTATGGATGGTGAGCGGAGTGAGAGCTTATGGGCGAGGATGTAAGAGCAGAGCGGTATGGGTCACTACAGTGTATATCTGCTATAGGCTGTCTGACCACAAAGAGGGTCATGCTCATTCAGAGGGACCTCGACAGGCTGGAGAATGGGCTGACATTAATCTCATGAAGTTCAAGAATTGCCAAGTCCTGCACCTGGGGAAGGCTAACCCCAAGCACCAGTACATTCTAGGGGCTGAGCATCTGGAAAAACGCTTTGTGGAGAAGAACTTGGGGGTCCTGGTAGACATCAGGTTGAATGTGAGCCAGCAGTGTGCCCTTGTGACAAAGAAGGCAAACGCCTGGGCTGCAAGTGTTTTGCCAGCAGGTCAAGGGAAGTGATGCTTCCCCTCTACTCAGCACTGGTACTGAGGCCACGCTTGGAGTACTGAGTCCAGTTCTGGGCTCCCCAGTATGAGAGAGACATGGAGAGTCCAGCAAAGGTCCACTAAACAGACTGGAGTATCTCTCCCATGAGAAAAAACTGAGAAACCTGAGCCTAGAGAAAAGAATGATCGGGGGGGGATCTCATCAATGTATATAAATACCTGAAAGGAGGGTGCAAAGAAGACTGAGCTGTCTACTGTGCCCAGTGGCAGGACCAGAGGCAGCAGTCACAAACTGAAACACAGGAGGTTCCATCTGTTCCAGGAAAAACTTTTTCACTGTGAGCGTAACAGCACTGGTATAAGTTGCCTGGAAAAATTGTGGAGTCTCCATCCCTGGAGAAAGTAAAAGCTGTCCGGACATGTTCCTGGGAAACTGGCTCTAGGTGTCCCTGCTTGAGCAGAGGATTTGAACCTGATGATCTCCAGAGGTTGCTTTCAACCTAAATCATTCCATGATTCATTTTACAACTAGTCAGGTTGGTTGTTTCACAAGCTAGGTTTCTGATTCTACAGGACATTCATATTAGCACAATTACAGAAGTCTTTCAAACTCCACTTAGAAAACAAAATGTTTTATTTCTTCTCATATTTTATTTTCCTAGACTACAAAAAAAAAGTTCATATAGTTTTGTCTTCACTCATTTGTGCTTTACTTGCACAACTTTGTTTTTCTTACATGTGAGGATAAGCAGAACTTTACAGGATATATGTCAGCAGAGTTTCTTACTTCATTACTGTACTTTGTAAAGGTGTGAATTCCTCCATATGTCAGTTGAAAATACCTTGAGTTAAACGTCACAAGATCTCAATTGCCTTTTTCATGATGCCATGGTACTGGTAGCTCTGTGTGGGTTTCTTTGAGATCAGTCAAAACACATAGGTTTTCCCTCCATCTATTCATGAGCTTATGGTTTTAGCAGATTTTTTTTTTAACTCTTTAAAAGGATAACATTTAATGCTTTTACTACTCCAGTCTTCCAGGTCACCCAAATCTTCCTGTAAAACTTTTCTAATTCTCCTTTACATTGACAGAGCATCCTAACTGCTGTATTTAGCAAATTTCATTATCACAGCTTTACCTTCTGTACTCAAGTCATTAATATGTTGTTGTTAAGTCACTGCTGGTCATCTCTCATGCATATTTGCATACCTCACTTCCCTAAGAACCAGTCTTTGTTGGTTTACATTTCCAGATACAATCACCTTTCCACATGGTTGTCTGATACAGATTTGCAAACCACAATGCTTTTGAATGTTTATAGATGAATATATTATTTGATTGCTATAGCTTTTTTAACAGATGTTTGTAACATTAAGCAAGGTGAGATTATACATTTTCCTATGAGAAGCTGCAGTAAAATCACTGTGTATATAAAATATTTCATCATAGTAACACTCATTTTTATGAACAGGTAAGCAGTTAGGTACTATGATTTCTATTGTTGTGCATAAGTTTTTTGCAATTGTAGGTGCTATGAAAAAAAATCCCTTTTCACGAAATCCGATTTTGGTTAATTAATAACTTTCTGTTGATTTGTCCTGCACATGATACTAGGACACATCAAAGTGATACATACTACACAAGTCATTCCACTGTGTTTACACTTATCCAGTAAATAAGCAGGGATTTTGTATGGCACCTGAGCTGCAATCTTGCCTTCTATAGTGTCCTGGTGAGTGTGACTTTGGAGCTTCAGCCACAATTTCCTAGAATTCAGCTGACATTTCAGTCATAAAGTCTATGGAGAAGAGATTTTTTTGCTTTCACAATCCTTAGTACAAAGACTGGAATTACAGCTAGAATTAATGTAAGGTACTGAACAGAAAAAAAAAAAGGAAAAAAGAAACAATATATTCTGTTTTTTTTTTAATTTCATGGCATTCTGTCTTACTCTCTTTTTTCCTCTGTATGGATTTCATAAGCCAGTGTTATCACATCACTCTGAAATAGTAACATCTGCCTTTTATTTTTGCTTATAAACCATGGGTTTGATTTCAAACCATTTTTATTTTAAAAATTTGTTACTCGCTTAATGTTGAGAATTTTAAACAGTCTGCTGTTCAGAGTGGCAGTACCTTTATTGACTGTGTCACTTTTATTATTTCCTGCAGTATTTGTCCTCTTTCTAGAATTATTATTATTTTTAATATTTGCTTTGTCAGAGTTTGTGAGACTTCAGTATGCTGTCTATACTTGTTTTCATATCACCTTGTGTTTTTTTCTCTCAGTAAGTGTAATTTATAACTCTGTAAGTGGAATGGCAGCACAGACAGAACTAAAAAGAAATATTACATCTCTATGTTTTCATCAATATTAACCCAATATCTTGCAGTGTATGCTTTGTCTTCACCAATCCAACTGTGGTTGCTAAATATGAATAATGACAGTCAAACCATGAGCAATCTCTGTTTGTTGTATTATCCACCTGTCTATTCATCCATCATCCCAGTATCCAATCACTTCCATAAAAATGAATAGTGATATATTTTGTGGACTTAATGGAGCCTTTGGCATGTCTCCCATTTCAGGCCCAGCATAGTGCTGGGGTAGAGCTCTTTTGTTCTTGGTATTTGCTGTGGTTTGTGGTTAACAAAGAATGTCACAATTGAACTACGTCTCATTCATCAGCCTTGTTGACTACCCTAGACCCCCATGCATAACTGGTATTCCTCACGCTCACTTTTGGCTTTTTGCAAAGCGTGGCTCTGTTCTTATTTCAACCACTTCTGTTCCTCTTATTTTTCATTATTTTATCCCTTCTTTTGTTTTCAGTTATTTTTTTCTTTAAATACTGATTACTAAATTTAAAATGTCTTTCTATGATTCCTTATTTCTATTCAGTCTTTTAACTGATACCACCTTCTAAGCCTATCTTCCGTGAAGTCTCACAATCATTCAATTCAGTTTTTCAGAAACAAATCTCCTTTTCCTGTGTTTTCTGTTTCTGCCATTCCTTCACTATGTTCTCTTTTCTGGTGTCACCCTCTCTTCTTAAGTTATATAAAAGGTTATTAAGTCCTGGCTCTAAATCTTTCTAGTTCTTCACTGATTACACTTACAATATGAAACTGAGCATTGTCCTCGATAACATAGCTGCATGTGGTCCTATGGAAGAAAGTGGAAATGCTTTTGCTGCTTTCTACTGCTTGTCATACCTCATATATATTTTATTAAATAAAGATTATTGCAGCTGTGAGAGAAGCAGCATATACTTTTCCCTTAAAAAAATATTTGACAGAACTGGCTACTTCATAAATTAATACTACTAATGATATTCCCTTTCATGATGCACCTAGAAGATGTTGAAACAATGAACATTTTTTCAACGCAATTAACAATTAACTAGAATTAATGTCCAAACATTTTCTCATTCCCTATTCCTGCATTTGTTTATACTGTTTGACTCATCCCCTTTTTCTTTGCTAATGAAATAAAACCCACAGAATTTCTCCATCAGATTTTATGCATTTAACTGAGACATACAAGTTAGTAGCTTGCTTTCCACAGATATCTTTGTTGTCAGTGGAGACAGACAATTCTAGGGCAGACCACGTGAGATCAAAACATCTGTCTCCACTGACTGCATAATATGATTTCCCATATTGAAAGGAATCACATTCAAAACTGTAACAAAAATTGCAGTAGTTAGTCAGATATTAATAATAATTAGTTGAGAAAGTGATATATATACAGTGGTATGCTTTTAAACACCAGTGTTGTACACTGTGAGCTATTGCAGACTTGACAGGTATGTAAAAGTGAGTAATCACAAGACTGTAGCACCCTTTTTTCATCTGTCATTGTCTTTTCTCAGTATACCAAAAATATTAATACACCTATACTCAGTGGCCTTCTGAGTACTGCTGTCCTCACAGTGCAACAGATACTTTACAATGCCTTGCACTATTGAAAGGAAACTATATTATTGTCGTGGTTTAACCCGGCTGGCAACTAAGCACCACGCAGCCACTCGCTCACTCCCCTCCTCCCTCAGTGGGATGGGGGAGAGAATTGGAGAAAAGGAAAAAAAAGTAAGACCCGTGGGTTGAGATAGAGACAGTTTAATAAGAGAGAAGAATAACAATAGTAATAATAATAATGGCAAGAGAATATACAGAATATATAAAACAAGTGATGCACAATGCAATTGCTCACCACCCGCTGACCGATGCCTAGCCTGTCCCGAGCCGCGATCACTCCCTGAGCCGCGATCAGTTCCTGAGCAGCGATCACTCTCCCCGCGACCGACCGACCGACTCCCCCCGAGCATGACGTTATATGGTATGGAATAGCTCTTTGGTCAGTTTGGGTTAGCTGTCCTAGCTGTGCTGTACTCCCAGCTTGTTATGCACCTGGGCGAGCAGGAGAAGCTCAAAAAGTCCTTGAGTAGTCTGAGCGCTACTTGGCAACAACTAAAAACATCAGTGTGTTATCAACATTCTTGTAGTACTAAATCCAAAACACAGCACTATGCTAGCTACTATGAAGAAAATTAGTTCTATCCCAGCCGAAACCAGGGCAATTATATTCATAGGTAGCCTTTCTGTTTATGTGTCTTCATTTCTGACAGAAGAAGGAAACATATAGGGTGGTTTTTGCTTGATTGTTTTTGGGATTTATTTTGAAATAATATTTAAGTAGGTAGGTTCTATTACACTGTGGCAAATACACACTTTTGCAAAAAACATGTGTCTTCAGGTTCCTGCCTAGCGTATGAGCTCATTTCATTGAAATAATAGATTTAACTGTAATGCCTAACTTCAGAAAGGAAAGAAAACAAAAGAGAAAACAAAGAATTACAGATGAATGTTTGCTATCAGGTCCCCGAAAAAGTCTGGAATAAAGCACCTAAAAAACAGTAAAGAGTTTAATATATTTGGGGTAGTCTAGACTAGGGAAGATAAGACTGAATAGACCTATAACCATCTTCAGTTATATCAAAGACTTTCAAACAGGGAAGACGGTTCTGTTTACTATGCTCAAGTCGTAGCAGTAAACATAATGCAAAAAAAGATTTAAATTGGTTGTTAGAAAACTTTTAATGATGCAGATAGAACAGAATGGCTTGGGAGATTATGAAGTCTGTATCTTTGGAGATCTTTAAGACCATGTCAAAAAAATATTAGTACAAATGATTGTGGTGGTTTAACCTTGGCTAAGGGCAAATGCCCACTCTGTTGCTTGCTCACTGCTCCTCCTCAACAGGACAGGGCCAGAAAACAGGAAGAACAACAGGAATGAAAAAGTCTGTGGGTTGAAATAAGGATAAACATGTTTCTTATCAACTACAGCTATGGGCAAACCAGACTCGACTTGGAGAAAATTAATTTAATTTGTTGGTAGTTAAAACAGATTTAGGCAGCGAGAAACAAAGACGAACATAAAAACTACACCTTTCTTCCTCCCTTCCCCAGGCCAAACTTCACTCCACTCAGGACTCCTATATACCTGCAAGGGAATACCTGCTCCACCATGGTCTCTCCACAGGCTTCAGGGGAATCTCTGCTCCGGAGCCTAGAGCACCTCCTCCCTGCCTTCTTCTGCAACCTTGGCATTCATAGGGCTGTTTCTCACACATTTCTTCCTTCACTCCTCTATGTCTGTGCAGCATTCTGCCCTTTCTTAGATATGCTTCCCTGAGGCACCACCATTTCAGCTGTGAGGCTCAGCCATGCCCTGGGGTGGGGTGGGTTGGAGCCGGCTGGAACCGGCTGTGTCTGGCCCGCGGCAGCCCCGGCCTCCCCTCACAGAGGCCGCCCTGCAGCACCCCCCCACCAACAGCTTGCAACAGACACCCCCTATTATGATAAATAAAGCTAATACCCCTGAAGGAATGGGATAGGTTCTAGACCACTTTTTGGTATCTCACCCTCTTCTGTTTTTCAATGGTAATTTTACATCTTTTTAAATTACGATGGTATCAAGTAACAGCCCCTTCTCCTACAAGTATGAAAACTCTTTGTAAAGATGATGTTCTCTTTTCTCCTAGTTATATGATATTGTATTTGTCTATATTAAAAGTTGTCATTGCATCATCTGCAGCACCATTATCCAAATTTTTCTGGTATACAAATGTTGACTTCATGTTTTCTATCATACACAGAAACTGATACTGATCAGGTTAGGAGCAGTAATGACACAAGTTAATGTTTTATGCCTACATCTGAATTGTCAATCAGGTTTTTTTGTAACTTTTACATATTGCTACATATTATAGCACTTTACAGATGTTATTTTCCAAAGTCTGAATTTAGTACTTAAACATAATGTAAGGTTAATTCAAGAAGATCTGTTTTCCAGAAGATTATTTTGATAAGTATTAACTGTATAATCATCAGGTAACTTGAGATATTAACCATATTCTTGCACTTCTTCTTGCTTTTGAGAACTCATGGTAGTCTTTTATATAGCAAGGTCTTTATCAACATGTGCCTCTTTAAAAGCACATGAATAAAATTTGCAATCAGTTGTTGAAAAATATCATTTAAATATGTAGTTTAGTCCAAAGAACATCATCAGTGGCAAATGAAATAGCTCGTTCAGTACAGACCATTTATTTTCTAAGTTGACAAAGAAAAAGATAGCTGCACTATCAGGATGCAAAAGAATACACAAGAAAAATGCTGTGAAATTTTTGCATGATTTAAAGCAAAAAACAGTAAATGTGCCTGACCTTATTAGGTATATTAAATCAATTTTATCTCTGTCATAAACAAAGACATTTTTTCACAAGTGAAGTATAAAGATGGGAAATTAACTAATCAGATGTATAATGCTATGAAGTCATAATTAATAGAACTGAGAAGTTCTGGAATCATCACTAGTTGTGATTCTTCAGCCACTTGTCTGACTGTGGGTTTTTTAGAATCATAGAAACATAGAACTGTTTAGGTTGGAAAAGACCTTTAAGATCATGAAGTCCAACCTTTAACCTAACACTGCCATCCCACCACTAAACCATGTCCCTAAGCACCTCATCTACCTGTCTTTTAAATACCTCCAGGGATGGGGCTCGACCACTTCCCTGGGCAGCCTGTTCCAATGTTTGACAACCCTTTCATTGAAAAAAATGTTCCTGATGTCCAACCTAAACCTGCCCTGGCTCAACTTCAGACCATTTCCCCTTGTCCTATCGCCCGTTACTAGGGAGAAAAGACCAACACTCACCTCGCTACAACCTACTTTCTGGTAGTTGTAGAGGGCGATAAGGTCTCGCCTCAGCCTCCTCTTCTCTAGACTAAACAACCCCAGTTCCCTCAGCTGCTCCTCGTAAGACTTGTGCTTCCAGACCCCTCACCAACTTTGTTGCTTTCCTTTGGACATGTTCCAGCAACTCAATGTCTTTCTTGTGGAGAGGGGCCCAAAATGGAACACAGTATTTGCAGTGCAGCCTCACCAGTGCCAAGTACAGGGGCATGATCACTTCCCTACTTTTGCTGACCATATTATTCCTGATACAATCCAGGATGCCATTGGCCTTCTTGGCTACCTGGGCACACTGCTGGCTGTCAGCCAGTACTCCCAGGTCATGTTCCGCCAGGCAGCTCTCCAGACACTCTTCCCCAAGCCCATGGCAATGCATGGAGTTGTTTTTTAGGTGATTTTTAGGAACACAGCTTCTTCCCAGGAGTATTGAGGATTGCAGAAGGTACCTCATTGTACAAATCTTGAGATGTTACAGCCTGACAAAGTGAATAGCAAAATGTTCTGATGAGCAGATGGGTACCATTAGTTTGTAGTCAGCCTGGATGCCATAGTGAGGCCTCCGAGAAAGCACCTAATCTTTTCTTCCCAAGCTCCCTTCCTGTCTCCCTCTCTTCCTTTCTTCCTTCTCTCCTTCCTTTTCTTTCCTCCTTCATTTTCCTTTCTTTCCCCCTCCTTTCTCTCTCTCCTTCCCTTCTTTCTTTCCTCTCCCACTTTTCCTTCAGTTGATAACATTCAAGACTGACTTTTACCTCACAGATGTATGGTCCATAAAACAAGACAATTCATTTCCTACATGGCATGTGCATACATGCTGGCACCTTTTATAAGATCTGCATCACATGGCATTCATAGTAGGTTACTTATCCCATGGCTGCATTAAACCATGTCAGTTCTCAAGGCATATGTTTTGACTGCTTTAAAACTACAGTCACTGTTTGTCTATCTGGGAACTGTTTAGAGCATAAGCTGCTGTTATTCACCATAAGGTAGTATGCCCTCATAATATCTTCTGCTGATAACAAGTGGACTTGGCTTGTCAGGTCATGATTATGCCTTCCTGAAATATCAAAAGGCTGTTGAGGTGTAATGGCTTTTGTATTGCAAGGGTCATGACCTGCATAATTTCATCAAGATATATGCATCAGTGCCATTTAAGTGCTAGGATCTTTAGGAGAGTGAATATGTCATTAATGAGCCCATTTTTTTTCTAATTGTTTTAATCTGTATCAATTCTAAATAAATTTTCAGGAAAAGATAAAAACCTTGTCAAATTCTTTGGTATCAGTATTGTCTTATGCTGCTTCCTAAGTTGTGAGCATTTTCAGCCTGTTATTCCATCAAATACAGGTGAGAGTTAGTGTGTCTTGCTGTTTAGTCCTGATGCCTGTCTACATTTCTCAAATGTTATATCCCACTTCGTTCACCCTCCAGTGCAAATTTTCCTGGCTGTGCAAGACTGAAGTATCATGGCTCTTGGATACAACTTGCATCTGTGTTGTCTCATGGATTTTGTAGACTGTAGGCACACTCTGATCATACTTTAGAGCTTATATTATTATACACACTGACACAATATTATGTTTGTATTGCTTAAATGAAAACTACTGTAGACCCTGGACTCTACGATATTGGATTCATTTTTCTCTCTATTCAGAACAGTTATGTGAAGTACTTGAGGAAAATACAGGCAGAAATTCTGCTTCCATCCTACACAGTCCACGACTGTGCTGATCTCCAAGCTTCTTTGAATAGAAACTTGCATTTTTAATATGTCTCCTTTACAATTGTTTCTTACCATAATCATTTTAAACAGCAAGTAAACTACAGTTGCATTCAGATTAAAATGAGCAGACAGATTTGTAAAGGGAAAATTGTCATGCACAGCTATGTTATGTATCTGAAGACAACAATGGGACTGAGAAAGTGAAAGGGAAAAAAATCCAACTTACTATGCTTTTGTATGCATACTACCTTTGAAATCCTGGAACACAGGCTATAAAAATCTCTAAATTACTGTGGAACAAAATTTAATAATATGCATTATGTGATTTAAAACTCAAAACCTGGTGGAAGTGTTTAATAAGTGCTAAATACTTGGTTGAATGACTAAGGTTAAGACAAGATAAACTGGAACTCTGTCATAAAAATTTTCACAAGACTTAAGATCTGGCCCTATCAAATAAGAAGCTAACCAAAAATAGATTCTGCGGTAATTGATGTTCTATACTCATTCAGTCATGATGTTTGGGTTTTTTTTCTTGTTTGTTGGTGTTTTTAAATGCATTTTAATGCAGGACTACAGCTGTGAAGCCACAGACTTTACCTTGTATTAATTTGTAGGATGTGGAAAACAGGTAAAGACTGATTAGAAAAGAGACCAATTATCTTAATATAGAAATGTCTAAAAGAAAAAGAATATCAATTTGACATAATCAACCTAAGTTATATTCCTGGTAAAATTAAGCTTGTTGTAAAATATATTTTAACTAAATCTCAATGAAAAAATATTTTTTGTAGTTCTTTTTCTTTTATTATCTATACATAAAAACGTAATGTTAACTTTTTCTAGAACTGTTGGGTTTTTTTTATTCAGGCAACTAGAAAACTACCTGCACCTAAGATAGAATTTATTTTTCATTCTTGTAACTTATGAACATTTAGATGTGCTTCAATCTTCCAAGACCTTGTTAAAATAACAGTATTGTGTGTACATACATATATAAAAGATGATTACTATAGTAATATTTAACATATTTGTAAAATGCAGCATTTAGATCATTCCTATGAAATCTTGTTTTTTAGTAAGGCTGATTTCACAAGAAATCTCATTTTTAAACTTCGTTCAAATCCAGTTGCAATGTATCATTTCAGAACAAGTTGGTAATATGAACTATTGACTGAAACTCATGTCAAAAATCACTGTAGGACATACAGTAACACATGCAATTGCTCTTCTTTTTATATATCCCAAAGTTATTATTGCTCCGTCCTTTTTTCTTTTTAATAGAATTCTGACTCTCCCAACTGTAACATCAAATACAAAATTTTAAGACTGGGAAGTAAAGGAAGCGTGAAAGAAATAGCCTATGGCCCTGATCCAGCAAAACACTTAGGAAAGCGTGTAACTGAGCCTAGTCATACACTTGCATGTCTGTATACACTTACAGCACTTGTATGAATCTCTTTTCTTGAAGTGAATGTGAGCTTCAGTCAGTAACACAAATAGCAGAGTTACTGAGAGTCTCAGTCTCTGTCTGTACTAATTAAATAAAGAAAGCTCAGGCTCAGTGGAACAATACCTTCACTTAGAATTCTGAAAATTTAACCATTTTAAGAAAATCACAGTTTAATTGTTGATTCTATTTATTCTTAATCCCTGAATAATAATAAAAAGGGGAAAAAACAGAAAGTCAGCAAAAAACATAGCCAAGGGGAGCCAAGAAAATCCTGACCACAGGAAAAAGGAGTTTTGTTTAATTTCAGAGAGAACTAAGCTTCTTCCAGGATCTTTTCTTTTTCTTTCTTCCTTCTAGATTGAGCCTGGAAAAAAATAACTGTGGCTTGCTTTCCCATTCAATCAGGAAAGATACCCTAGAGCAAAATGACTTGGGATTTCATCATCCTTTCTGTTCAAAGGACAGATGTGCAAATTGCCTGTTCTCTTGCTTTCTGTATCTTTTCATTTGTAAGAAGAGCGTGAATAGAATCATCATCCTTGATATGTATTCATCATGGTAAGGATAAATAATCATCTTTGAAGTCTACTTAAAAAAGGTAGAAGGTAATCAAGCAGGGGAATATCAACTAAAGACTAGAATGGCATAAATTACAGCAAAGATCTCTTCCTTCTCTGGATAATATGGTTGCAGAAAAATATATACAGGTGAGGGAGACCTCAGACAAAGCAAACAGAAGGAGATAATTACTTCTTCATTGCATGTCTTCACTTGCTTTTCCAGACCTTCATTTTGGATGACACCCCAGTTGTTAATGGACTTTTCTTTTTACCTTTCACTAGCTCAGATTATATTAAGAAAAGGATGAAGATAGCAATGTTGAAAGAAATACAACAAATCTCTTGTCTTGTATCCGTTAATCATTTTTCAAGAAAAAACTAGGCAAAAGATTCTCCAAAGAGAAAGTAAAGATTACTACGGTGATGTACACATGAAATTAGATTTTTTTTTAATAATAAAGAATTCTATGGATTTACTGAAGAACTTTATTTTACAAAAATATTTCTTAAATTCTAGTGAAGTTTTTCTTTGGTAGATCAAAATCTATTTATGTTTTGAAGTATTTCCACATACATGTATCATATGAAAGGCAAATTTATTAAATTGATAAGTCAGATTTCAGCTTTTCTCCATAAATATCATGTCAACTAGAGATAAATAGTACTTGGATTTACATTTTTTCTAGGAGATAAACTGATAACATTAGAATTATGAATTTTAATGGTTATTTGAAGAATTAATTTCATTATCACTGGGGAGTAAAAAAAGGTGAGATGCCTGCTCAAAAATTGATACTTGGGCAGCAGCCATACTTGTGGCCCAAACACCTTCATGGACTGAGCTTCATTTGACTGTCCATGTAACTGCTCTGTGGACATGACTCAACCAACAGAAGTATAAGCTCCTCCCTCTTTGCATAAATCAGCAGGTTTTAAAGCTCCTTTATTACCTTAACTGCAGTGCCTCTTGCCTCCCAGTTACTCCCTGACCCCATGCAGAGGCTCATAGTGCATCATGACATGGCTGGGCAGGGTGTGTGTGGCTGTGGCTGTGCTGGTGGCCTCTGAGATAATCAGAGATGGTTTTCCTCCTGACGTCAGAAGATATAGCCCAGGAGGTGGAGAAGGGCATCTAAGTGGAGGAGGTCTTAATTCCCTCTAGATCTCAAGAAGACTTCATCATATGCATGATCCTCATTTCCATGTGCCTTTCCCCAGTTTTGCATGTCTCTCTCCTTTGCCTCTCTGGGAGTTTGGCCTCTCTGGTTCGCCCTTTCCCACCGATCCCTGCCATGTGCTCTACCTTCGCATTCATGCAGTCATCTAAATACTGAAGGTCATACACATACTGAGGATGAGGATAGAGAGGTCTTCTGTTATTCTGTGTCAGAGAACTCTTTACAGGGTGTAATACTCCCCTAAGAATGTGTTGCACTTTCTTTCCAGGGCACAGTCAGAAGACTTTCACCCAGGGAAGGAAGGACACTGGCCCCTCAAACACTGGTCACTGTGACCCAATTGCACCCACCTCCTTCTGTGGCAGTGCTGAATGAGTCTGGTGACAGAAACGCTTGCAACTTGGTAGACAGGCTGTCAAAGCTGCCAAGGCTGGCAGGGAGAGATCTTGGAGGATGGGGAGGGGAAGATAAGAGATTGATTACTGGCAGCATACAGGGTTCTTGGAGCATGAGGAGGATGGGAAGACCGCATGTGATATGAATTCATAAGCTGACTGTGCTTCCTCCTGTGGTGATCCCTACTGGTCAGTCCTCTGGGGACATCCACAAGGAGGGCTGAAGTCTCCTGTCTGGGGCAGTGTGGCAAGAGTATATTGCAGACCCAGCTGTAGAGCAGAGTGCAATTAAGTGGAGTCTACTGTCTCTTTGGATACCTCCATGGAACAGTGGGTGCAGAGTGGAGTGCTTTGATCTTTCTCTAATATTCCTAATTTTTCCATATTTGCCTTCGATCCTCATACTTCCTCCCTTTATTTCATTTGCTGTTCCCTGTAATGATTAATTTATCCTAATATTCTATTACTTTAACTCTCCCTTTCCATGGAAGGCTAAGTTTGGGTGCCAACCCAACCATAAAGAAAAATCGATAAAGACCACGGCAATTGGAATTCATGGAGGAATGTGAACATGGTCACTGCTTATGGTCCAATCTCCCCATGCTCCCTCAGTACCTCAGCTATCTTATTAAGGATGTTACAGGATACTTTCATTGTTCATAAATTTGACTAAAGGTTTTTTGAGACCATTGGTGTTGCCTTCCTCTATAAACTTAAGTGGCAGGAATTCCTATCAAACTTCTCTGCATTCTTCTTGAGATATGAAAAACCAAAAAGCAATTAAGATATGATGGTATCAAGGATTTATTTGTGACAGAATGTGCCCTCCATCCTGTTCTCAATGCCATTCTTGATGAAGCACAATAATTTCTTGGCTTTTCTGGCTGCCACAGAATGCCAAGACAACAATTCCAGAAAATTTTCAACAATAACTTAAGGGTCACTAAGCTGATTAAGGGACTAAAGCATCTTTCATATGAGAGAAGGCTGAGAGAGCTGGGATTGTTCAGCCTGAAAAAAAGAAGGCTCAGGAGGGATCTTATCAAGTGTGTATAAATACCTGATGGGACATAATTAAGATGGACACAAACTCTTATTTGTAGCTCCCACTGACAGAACAAGAGGCAACAACCACAGACACATGAAATTCCATTTGAACACAAGAAAACAATTCTTCACTATGAAGGTGGTCAAACACTAGGGCAGGTTGCCCAGAGACATTGTGAAGTCACCATCTGTGGACATATTCAAAACATGACTGGGTATGATCTTGGGCAACCTTCTATAGCTGACCCTGCTTGAGCAGAGGGTTTGAGCTAGACCATCTCAAGAAGTCTGTTCCAACCTCAACATTTCTGTGGTTCTTCAACTTCTTTCCTGAGTTGCATCTGAAAAATGAGCTTCATTTAGAGCTGTTTTAAATCATTTCAGCCTAGCATTTTTATCTTCTACTTATCTACATTGAAGTTCATCAGTCATTTTTTCTGCTTAGTTTTGTGCACGCCAGATAGCTACCTGAAAGAGCATGATTTTTTCTGTAGACCTGGAGATACCACTGTTCATTCCCTTCTCCAGATCATTGTTGAAGATGCAGTATAAAATCAGACATGGTGTTAGTCTTTGGGTAACGCATGACTAACTGTTCTCTATCGTGAAATAATGTACATTAACTCCTACCCTTTGTTTCTTGTTCTTTAACTGGCTTTTAATTCCTTCCTACAGTTCCACGTCATTTTGATGGGGTTTTTTTGGGAGGTTGTTTTGGTTTGGGTTTTTTTGTTTGTTTGTTTTAAATATTTGAATGGAATACCATTAAAGGCTTTTTTAAAAAAAAAATCAGATGTATCTGTCCGCTGGGTTTCCTTTTTCTGTATGTTTAATGATGAGCTCACAGAATTTCAGCAAAGTGAGGCAGCATTTCCTTTTATAGAAGCTGTGGTGACTGTAATAACATCCGTGTTTGTTGTGTGCTTGGTGGTCTAATGTTTTTCACAGAACTATTGAAACTGATGTCTTTGATACTACACTAACACTTTAAGGCTCTGATATCAAACTAGTTTGTTTCAATTATTTCCAAACCTTTATGCTATAGACAACCCTAAACCAATTACTCCCCATAACAAGCCAAAGTTTCTTATTTTTCTTTTTTCCCCCCCAGCTCTATTTTCCTTCGCTACTCAGCAACAACTCAAACTCTTCTGTGTTTTCTTTCTAATCTGATTAATGACCCCTTCCATATCAGTATATCTATCTCTTACCAGTTTTCCATGTTATCCTCCATATCTTGTAAGTCAGCACTGAACATGGATTTTCATCTCCTTCCTGATCTGTTACTTCATACTTAATTTCCTGCTAGCCTTCACCTAATGGAAACTTATATTTAGACATGTAGCATGACACGTCTGCTCTTCCCCGAGTTTTTGAGGCCTGCAATGATCCATTTCCCAGTTACTCCCATTGCCAACGATACCAGCTATAAGCTAGTCATAATCCTCAGTGATCTTAGGGCCTGGCAGGGAGGGAGGAAGTTGCTGAAGCCACAAATAAACCCGACCCTTCTGCTCCACACCTGTGCTCTGGAACTGATATGTCCATGGTTCTGATACCTCTAATAAGGATAGGCTAATATAAGAAAATTTGTATTGGAGGGCAAATTATTTCTCATCTGTCATTATTGCTATTTTAAATTTACCTTCCTTGAGGAAGAAGA
Organism: Egretta garzetta; assembly: GCF_000687185.1. Classification (NCBI taxonomy): domain Eukaryota; kingdom Metazoa; phylum Chordata; class Aves; order Pelecaniformes; family Ardeidae; genus Egretta; species Egretta garzetta. Next base: position 2,474,813 of record NW_009259863.1, on the reverse strand, counting down.
GATTACAGAAATTTGGTAAAAAAAAATCTTTTGTAATTCTGCATATAAAGGTTTTTAGGGAATTTTCTGTATAATGTGATTTACAGCTGGGAAAATTTAAATCAATAACCCTAAAAAGGCTTTTAGTTTAGAATATATTTTAGACTAGTGTGGAGGATTTTGTATGGCTTTGCACAGAGCATACACATTCTTATAAAGTGAAACCATTAATTAATCATTATAACAGATACTTAGAATGAAAATATCTTTTAAGATTATATTTCTTTCTCCAGTATTTCAATATTTAAAAAGATTAAAAATATTTTAAAAAATTAAACGAACCATTAAATATTCATATTTCTATAAAATTATAAATTCAACTATGAACTATTTTTGGCCATGTCAGTCAGAATATTTGCAGTAACATCAGAATATTGCAATGCTTGTATGCAGACACTTGAACAAAACCCATGAAAATGCAATATATGGAGAGGGTTCTTTTTATAAAGAATGTTAATCACGTCCACATTACAATGTGGAAAAGGTGGAAGTGAAATCTTATTTCTTTTTACAATTCTAGGTATTTTAAATATAGAATTTAAGAAGAGAGCAAACATGACAACAACATTCTTGTTTTCATTAATACACTTAGGAGTATTACCTAATTTAGATATCTACAACACAATAAAATACACGTGAACTGGATATCTAGAAACTTGTTATAATTAGGGGTTATAATTAGGGAGATCTAGGTTAAGACCAATTGCTCCAAGGAAATTGCTCTGAGGAAATAATATTTTTAGCCTGTAGAGGAATGACACAGCTAAATTAATCTCTCAGCTTAAGACACCTAAATTTACATAACTGTGTGGTTACATAGTTAAGTAGAACTATGCATGCATGTATGTGGTCTTTATGTTCCTACTATTTTCAGTTGTGAGGTAAATAATAGCAGATAGTGGAGCCTGGAGAGTGATTAATCTAACTCCAGACATCAGGCACTTGGTTGATTAAATCTCTTAGCTCCATTTTGTGTTGGCTAGATATTCATAGAATGTAACAGGAACTTGGACATTTAGCTCTTATACCTACATGTAAGTACTTAAATTTAAGAATTTTAACTACCATGGACATTCATACACTAGAGTTTCAGTCACTTTAGCATCTTTTACAGATTATTTCTAATTCCATGTTCAGTGCTATCAGTATTTCTCAAATGATAACATCTATAAATACAAAATATTTTTTTCTCACTACCTTTTGCAAGACATATGCAGGTATTATTTTGTTTTCCTTGAAGAACTAAAAAAAAATAAAATAAAAGTAATAGAAAGTAAGAATTACTAGTGAACATCTCTAGTGAAGGACAGGTATCCAAAGAGTGAGACTTTCTGTCTTTAAGGAGATAAGAAAGATTTATTCTGATTTGCAGCCTGATAATACCTTGTTATATTCTATGATCTCATTTCTGCACAGGATGGTAATGTAGTAAGAAAACAAAGGGAGCTCATAGGCAAGAATAAAGAATTGTGTTACTTAATACAGGGGAAGTTCTGTAACCTCACAGCAAATTCATTCATTTAAAGTGTATAGTGCAATTGTTTTAGTAATTTAATTTAGTTAAGATTTAGTGAGAATTACATTGCTTCTCCAACTACTAAAAAATCCACAATAACTTATTTAAAAATGGATAGATTTAATTTCATAGAAGTAATCAAAAAAAGTTATTAAGTTAGAAATTCATTGTGAAGTATGATATTAATAATCTTGTAGGGTAAAAAAAAATTATTCATTTGTGAGGGGGAAAAAAAAAAAGATACCAGGAACTTATCCTGAACCAAACTGTCACATCAGTTATTATAAGTAATATGGATGGTCATATATCTGCCTTCATAAAAAGTATCTTCTATCTATAGACAAGAACATATAGCCTAAGTATGGTTGAATCTTGGCATTTAATGAATTTTGAGACAGTAATAAGAAATAAATTTACCTTTCTTTTTGCTTTAAAATAAAGCAACTATCACATAAATTCTTCTGTTCTTTATTTTGTATGAAGCATTTTATTTTTAAAAATCTAGAAAATAAAGTTTCAAATCATGTCAGGGTAAATATCTTTTTACAAGCCCAGATAATTAAATACAAAGTGAAAGTGATAAACAAACTTTTTTCATCCAAATTTTTAAGATGACATTGTCTCCAATATTAACAATGTGCTTTTGCAACACTAAAAAGACAATGAAAAAAATATTTCCAGAATTGAGTGATCTTTTATTATTCCACCCTGCATCTCATCAGCCAAACTGTTCACTTCATCTTGGATCAAGCGTACATCCCCAAAGAATTTTATAAGCAATATACTTAAAATCTGTACAGAGCCCACATAAGTTTGCACATTGCCATGTACTTCCAAGTTATTTTAGAGTTGACAGTCTTACTTCTCTTATGATAGGGCAATTTCCACTTTTTACTGTAGAACTAAGTATTGTTATTCATCTTATGGTCAGTAATATTTTCCATTTTTTTTTAACAATTTGTTACAATTAATTTTGTTAAACACTTACTAGTTGACATTTGGATTAGAGTGTTAGTGAAATGTACAATTCATTCTCCAAGGTCTTGATGTACATTTAACCTTGGGAAAGGTCTCTGGAATTTGCCTTGACATAATGTTAATAATAGGGAAACTTGAGTGCAACTTAACTAACTCCTTTAAAAAGATCATTGAGCTGCTCAGCATTTGAAGCTACTCTATTTAGTAATTAACAGTAAATTACAAAACGCATACATGTCTGGTGTTGTCCCAGAGTAATAATACTTGTCTATTGTGCTATCAGAGATGTATTCAATCCCTATATTGATTGAGTATACTTAATGTTGAGTTGATATACTCAATGAATATGAAAATTATTTATAAATCAATGATGTTTTTCTATTAATAAAGGCAAAATGTGTGATGCAGGAACACTATCAAAACTCATAGGAGGTTTTGAAAAATAGGGTACTGAAGTGCATAATGAAATCATGCCAGGAAAGTACATTTAAGAAAACTTAAATCTATTAGCTCAGAAAAACTGATTTCATGTCATTTGGTGTAGTTCTGACAAGTCTTTGTTGTGTATATGCCTTTATTACTAGCTAAGATAGATTGACCTGTATCGTGTTTGTAAGAGTAAATTATAGCTATTTGTACTAGAGTTATCTAGTGACAACTGCCTAAACTGCTTTAGCTTCAAAAGACATATGAAAACTCTTGTCACATATTCTCATCATCTAACTTGAGGGCTTTTACCTTAATTCTCAAACTAGAATATTCCTTCATTGCCGAAGCAGTATCTTCAAGGCCTTGGTTCCCTGATTCACTCTCTGGAAATACAAGCCTTTAGAAAACAGAGTCTTAATTAATGTACCCTAATCAAATTATTAAAGAAGCATGTATAGTAGCTGGATCAGAAAACAGGGAGATGGGCTTCACATTTTTATTTTCACATCTGGGTCTTATCTGACTGACGTATAATGGTGTCTTGCACAGAATAGGTATGTGGTCTGGAGAAGAGCAGAGACTCTTAATCATCAGATCAGTTTCATCTGTCATTAAGTTGCTTCATTTGGATACACAGAAAGTGAGGACAAGTACTGCCTGTGGACCATGGTGAAAGTACAGTGGAACAAAATAGTACTACTGAATGGTAGTATATGACAGAGGTTAAATGTGACAAAGGAGGCTAAGGAAGACTAAAACTAACTTTGAAATGTCTACTGTAAATTGTTTTAAAAGTAGGTTAAAAATAAGCTGTAGAAAGGGCACAGAAAAAAATCAGCTGGAATTCTCTTACAAGAAAGTATTTTATAATAAAAAAAAAATTGTGATACTTAAATTATGGGAGAGATGTAAACTCTTATTCTGGACATGCTGCCACAGATTTTCCAGTACTTTGCAAACAAGCATGAACTATACATGAAGTGATGCAATTAAAAAAAGTCATCACAGCTTCATTAAAACCCCAAATACAACATGCATTTTTTCCTTAGCACTAAAAAAAACCTATGGCCATTCCAGTGTAATTCAAAAAAATGGACAAAAAACTGGACTGTATTTTCTTCATTCTAGTGACATTGAGCAGTCATCAGGGATATATGGTTTTATTAAATCCAAGAGAGAAATAGCCTGGAAAAAATGATAATCTTTAATTGCTCTCTTCTCTTCCCCATTCCCATGTCCCTGTTGCTATTATCCCTGCCCCCTAGAGAAGCACAAAAACAAAATTCTGTAGCAGGAATATCTCTTCAGGCTGACCTTTGTGCTGACCTGACAGTGCAAGGGCTTGGGACCTGTCTGGTTTGTTTTAATCCCTACAGTTGGGCCCAGCTGCCTCCCTTGCTCCAGTTTCAGCTCTGGGAACAGCTCCTCTGGGGAGGGAGTGACCCCATCCCCACCACAGTCACTGCCTGACAAACCATAGCCCTTTCTGTGGGTCAGCAGGGGACCATTGCTAGGCTGCAGCTGGCAGCCTAGAAGAAGGAAGCAGATAATGATGTGAAAATATGTAAAAGTAGGCTGAGATGGACCCTTGAATGACAGGGGAGAAATTCCAGCATGAATGTCACACTCCTCCCAACGAAGACCTCAGGATGATGATGAGTTGCTGCAAGTATTGCCCCCTCTTCTTGTGGGAGATCCATGTATTGCTCTTGGGGCCAAGAGGAGAACTGGAAAGCTGAACATAATACCAAATTAAAAAACAGAGAGCAGGGAAAGAATTTTTTGTATAATGTTTTTAGGGGGAATATTAATAAGACTTTGGGTATTAATTTGGGCTATGAGTGTTAGTATTCAACAAATTGAACAATTAGGCTGTTAAAACACTAATTGTACAAAAAATAAATCCTTCTCTTCATATATATATAGTGAAGTCCTTTTACAATTATGACTTTTTCAAAATACTCTGGCTGTAATTCACTGATTAAGTGAACAGACCATTTTAAACTAAAGCACCTGGATGATGGAAGCTCTAGCAAAGTGGCTCCAAGCAAAACCAGCTTATTCTTACAGAATCTCCTGTCCCACAAGTGAGAAAGGAACCCATTACGGTCTGCAAAGAGGTTAATTGGACCACTGGGGAAGGCAGGTGGGAAGATAGGTCTCTCTTACAGGAATATATGAAAAAACCCAATAATCTTAAGTGCCCTACACAGAGGACTCGTCACTTCTCTTGCCTTCCATCTTCCCACCTAAGGAGTAGAAAGCCCCCTGGATTCAAAAAAACGTATTCAAATGGAAAACTGCTGCTCTTAATCCACCAGACACTGCCTAGGGCGAGCTCACTAAGCATTGCCATTAAAGAAGTAGTTACGATATTACTATTTCCTGTAGGTTGTGAATAAATCACAATTTCCTGTGCATCTTCAGAACAGGACCATAATATACATCAGAATTTCTGAGACATTCTCTTTGTTAGGGGATGTATAAAAGGCACCTTCTGTGGTGGACTCTGGGGCCTGAAGAGCTGGAGCCCAGCCCAGTGCATGCAGAGACCTGGGAGTCCTTCTGTCCTAGGCCAATAGATGCAGCTGTTGCTGTCTTGCTTGCAGGCTCAACCAGTAAGCAAAGATGAACCTATATGCCAGAGACGCACACATGCAGAGGACATTGACACAGCCAGCTACATAGACTGCTGACAGAAAGGGCACTGCCTTTAACAACATCCACATATATAACATCTACAAGAACTCACATAAAACAGTTGTACAAACAGCCAAATCCCAGTCCTTCTCTCTGACCAATCAGGATTGAAGTTTTCTAGTGAAAACACACAGCCCTTTACTCTCTAGTTCAGAAGGACAGAAAAATTTGTGGACTCCTTGAATAGTAGCATGGGACCTCAGCTCATCTAATATTTATGCCCAGATCCCAGGCCTCCCACTCATCAGAGTCCAGCTTGAAATCTGCTAACAAATTACACATGCACATACATGCATGTGCATACACACACGTGCGCACACACAAACACACGCGCCAGGTTAGGGGGAAATAGAAACATTCTGGTCTTCCCAGTGGCTTGTGCCCAGGCACCCAGTCCTTACCCCTCTCCATCCTCAGTCCTTACCCCTCTCCGTCCCCTCTCCACTTACTGATACTAGAACTCTCACCTGCTCCAGTTGGCAGCAGGCATGGGAGCCACCATTACCCAAGGTCTGACACCAGTTGCTGGCAGTAAATTCAGTCACTGAGACACATGCTCCTATGATCTGTGGTGTCCCTTCAGCTGCTGATGCTGTGACCCTCATTCACTCCTGCTGCTGGCACCACAGACGTTAGGACCACTCTCACCCATGGTCTAACTCCAATTGCGGACCCCAAATTCAGTCACTTTCACCCTCCAGTTTCTGGCATCTAGACCTCACAGCACTCACAGATGGGGAGAGACTGAGATTACATGGAAAGAGAGTTAAGAAAGGATTTAATAAGAAGAAAGGATAGACCACAGTGATGCAGTGCAGGGCTTGGAGAATTGTACTGACCAGTGATTGCTTACACACTACCAGCCTGTTTTATCTCTCATTCCTCTCTATACCCATCCCATCCTTTTTTTGCCCAGATTCCCTTACTCTGAGCATTCCTTGGTAAGTTTAGGGCTGCAAATTCTGGTATGAATTGGAGTATTCAATCACGAGAATAATGGCATGCCTAA
>NW_009259863.1:2466071-2468075 GCF_000687185.1 Egretta garzetta | reverse complement strand
TGTGAATGAAATAAACAATTAATTAAAAATAAAAATACATAACTGACATGAACATATACATTGCTAGTCCAATAGGGCCATTCTACCATTGTGAACACAACTTGGACAAAGCAACCTTTACTTATTTTGAATAAATAATTGTAAATAATATCAAAGATAAATATAAAATAATGTTGTTATATTTTATTTACATCTCATCAATTTACAGTGACAAGAATATTTCATACTTTCTTTCAGATCATGTGAACTAGTTACTGCCAGTGTCTTACCTCTTTAGAAAAAAGGTATGTCACAGTTTATAAAATCTTAAACATCATTTACACAATCTTAGTATTGTTTGTGTTTTCTGTGCATAAATTCAATATCAAAACAGAGGACTGTTTTGAATTTGCTGCCAACTTCACACACTTAGAATAGCATTCAAGATACGAGATTCATAATTGCACAGCTCATCTTGTCTGAGAACACAATACAGCCACAATGGAATAACAATAGAAAAATGTCTGTTTTCACGTGGGTTGGGGTTTTTTAGGTAACTATTCTTGAAATTGCCTTAGTATTAGCAAACACTTTTACACAGGATCAGAGGAAGAAATGTAGACTTAAAACATCACATTTGGTTAGAAAATAATTGCAGAATTATACTGTACATTAGTCAATAAGTCCTGTTGCAAGGTATGCTGATGTGCTACATAATTCCCCATTACAGCAGGACCTGAGGCAAATTATAACAAAGGAGGAAAGAGGTAAATTTCTGAGTCTTCCTTCTCCTCCTGTGATATTTATTATGCTTAGAAACAAGAAAGGATTCTCAATTTTATTTTAGCTGACTGCAGAATAAGAAGGAAGCTAATTCACACTCGTAGTCTCCTTTTCTCCTTTGCAATCCTTACCAGCTACCTGGAGAGTAGATTGCAATGATTTCTGCCGTCCACCAGAGCTGAGTGTACTGAACTGTTTCCCTGTCATTATGGGTTTGGGTTTACTGTACTTGGAAGGGTGTTCCTCCTCTCCCTCATTAGGTCAAAATTGCAAGGATACAAAAGTTTTTTAGTGGGGAAAATTTCATAAGCAATGTGCCGGCACAATTTGGGTGAAAGGGACAAAAGTGTGTGTTCTAAAAAGATATAGACGATGCATGGGGGAAAAGCTAGTTCTAGAAAACTTTGCTGATGGACTTTCTCCTTTGAAAAAAAAGGTTTTCTTTTTTAGTTTTCTCAGAATGATGCTGACCATGATGCCCTCTACAGTGAGGGAAAGGGAGGTAAAGGAGAGTAATATTAAACAGATTCACCATGAATTTAGAACTAGGCATGTATATCCATTTTTTAAAAATATAGTTCTACACAGACTTAACTAAAATGTCAACAAGAATGTTCAGTCTTTCACTATGAAAATAAAGATTGGCTCTTGGATACTTCTCACTCCCTTATGCTTTTTTTTTTCTTTTTTGTTTTGTTTTTCTTTTAACTCTGCATCTCAATGTAATGATTTATTTATATTCTGTGACTGCCAAGGATAACTGATGTTTTCAAGAAAGAGACATTTTAAAAAGTTTTACCATCCTTGGATATTCAAGTAATGGCTTTATACTTAGCTTATTCTTAAAGAATGTTCTGAGTATTGCTATTTCTCTTATACCAACACAGTAAATCTCTGCTGTGAAGTATAAGAATAAATAGTAGTTCAAGTTTGGCTGCTATCTTGACCCCCAAGAAAAAGTGTTTACAATAGGATGGCTTTAGATACATTTTCTGATTCAAGCTTTCTTATGAAAGCATCTTATATGTCCAATATATCATAAGTAAACCAATTAGCTTGAGATTTGTCTAGTTGGAGGCCAGTAGCTAGTGGAGTTCCCCAGGGCTCAGTACTCAGCTTAGTCTTGTTCAATTTATTCATCAATGACCTGGATGAGGGAACAGAGTGTATCCTTAGCAAGTTTGCTGATGACACAAAATTGGGAGGAGTGGCTGGTATGCCGGAAGGCTGTGTTGCCATTCA
>NW_009259863.1:2458087-2465926 GCF_000687185.1 Egretta garzetta | reverse complement strand
GTGAGCCCCCACCTGGAGTACTGTGTCCAGTTCTGGGCTCCCCATCCAAGAAAGGGGAGGAACTCCTAGACAGAGTCCAGAGGAGCCAACAAAGATGATGAGGGGCCTGGAGCATCTCTCCTATGAGGAAAGACTGAGGGAGCTGGGCCTATTTAGCCCAAAGAAGAGAAGACTGAGAGGGGACCTCATCAACACATACAAATATCTCAAAGGTGGATGTCACAAGGATGGAGCCAGACTCTTCTCAGTGGTGCCCAGCGACAGGACAAGGGGCAATGGGCACAAACTGAAGCATAAGAGGTTTCAGTTGAATATGCAGAAGAATTTTTTTACTCTGAGGGTGACAGAGCACTGGAACAAGCTGCCCAGGGGGGTTGTGGAGTCTCCTTCTCTGGAGGTATTCAAAGCCTGCCTGGACGAAGTCCTGTGTAACATGTTCTAGGAGAACCTGCTTTAGCGGGAGGGTTGGACTGGATGATCTCCCAAGGTCCCTTCCAACCCTTGCCATTCTGTGATTCTGTGATTCTGTATCATTTATACAGTTTTACTTTAGTACACGAATACTTTAGAACAGTCACATGGAAGTCTGAATTCTTTATTTTATAAAACCTATTAAAAAATTCCGAGGAAATTGCAAACTGTGTTAACAATCATCTAAAATAACTGTTTCTGTTTTCACAGAATCACAGATTTTTTCAGTAAAAAAAAAGTTCACATGATTATTATAACACAGAAAACAAAGATGTTTCTTACCTGTAAAGCCATTGTCACATTCACAGAGAAAAGTGTTTGGAGTAACATTGCTGCAGTTACCATTGAAACATGTATGTGGCTGGCACTGTCCAACTATTTCTGTACAATTTTTACCTATTTAAAAAAGAATAATAGGAATGTTGAACTTCATTAAATATTTTTTTTTCCTGAAATGGAAATTTGTATGTGAAATAAAACATTATATTTAGTCAATAGGCAGATGGATAGATAGGTATTTGTGCTAATGTTGGTCTCTAGTTTTCACCAAAACTACTGGAGTTCTAAAGCAAGGGCAGAAAGATATTCAGATGCTGTAACATGAGTTACTGTGCTCAGCATCATCTGCCATATAGTTACAAATTCACATATAGCTTAAAATGCAGAAATGCTATTAGTACTGTAGCATTTGCTTCATTTTTACACAAATCTAACTTACATTTTCTTCCAGCATTGTGAACAAAAGATGTTCTCATATGGAGTCCAATTTGACTGAATTTTTCTTAATATGCAGCTTTCCGTAAACTACAATTCCAGTTATAAGTTGATCATGTTATTACAACATGTGGGTCTAAATACTGTATAATTATGCTTGCCACTTGAATTGTTGCTATGACATTATTCACGCTTCAGCAACTTTTCAAATTTCGAATAGATTTTATATTATGGCAGGCACTTTTTTCCTCCCTTACTCTTGTGTAGCCACGTCCATAATATACAATGGTTTAATCTCCTAGTTCTTGTTTACATACAGCTTATTTACTGGACTGGTACTGCCAGTACAAAATTATGGCATTAGCCAATACTGTCCCGTATAGGTTAACAGAATATTTTAAGCATTGCCTGTTGATAACATTAAGCATGATGATTGCTTTTAACAGAATTGCTAGTGAATCTCTCCATTAATATGAATCAGAGTAGTACCAGACATTTTTTGATATTATTATTTTCAAAGCTTTTTACAGAAACCCCAGAAATCATAAAAGAAATAGAAAACACACTGCATACCATCAATGCTTTCCACTATTTTACTAAGCTTTGAATAATTATAAAAATATTTTACTCATAACATTGACTTATTCATACCTGCATAATCTTCTATTTCCAAATCCATTAGTAACCAAATTATTATGCAGTTTGAAAAGCAATTAAAAATAAATTACAGCAAACTTTATGCAACATAACCTTAATTTCTGTGTTCTGTGAACCTCACTTGTTCCTGACTTATCAGCCGCATTTCATAGCATAGCATCACTTTTGTGAGAGCACAGAAGTGCATTCCATCAAAGGAACTTTGCTAGAATTCTGCTCACAAGTACAGAAAGAGCTACAGGAACCCTTTTTGTTATGTGAATGAATATTTCTGATACTTTCTAAAGGATTCCCAAGCTCCATTGGTCTGAATGCAGGAACAATATACCCATAATTTCCTTTATCCCCTTTTCTTCCTCTATGAAATGGAGACAATGGTTAGGTAAGAATGTATCTAATCATGCCATACTCGCTGGTAGTTCTGTCCCATACCCTGATTCAGTTTCTTCAAGGGTTTCTGAGTAAGCACTGCAATATTTCCTATATAGAATTAGGTGAATTTTTTAAATTTGTGAAATATCTAATTTGGTGATAAAAGTATGTTTAACAAACTCCTTTTGAAAGGAACTTTAAAGCGCAAAACAATCTGGAAGAAAAGAGTAAGTATTTTGTTTTGCTTGTTCTTCTAATTAAATGTTTGACTTTTCAATTAAAAACAAATTTTGATTTAAAAAAAATTTCTCTAATGCAATTGAAAAGGTCCTTAAACTGAAAAGGAAAGTTTTATGGCAGGTTGAATGAAATGCTAATTTCAACAAAACAGTTTTGCTGCTTTTCAGTAGTTTGGTTAACTATTTTTGGGGGAGCTTACTCCAAAAGTCTTATGTTATTTGCTGTAAGAACTTGAACTGCTGAACAAACAATCAAAAAAATCAGTTAATTTTTTAAGTTCACAAGTACTTACTATGTCTCATGCTTAAGTCAGAAAGAAGCATGATAAGAGCTTATTCAGTTTTTCTCCACAATGGACACATGAAGGACACAATGACTACAAGTAAAAGAGACTCAGTGCGGGTGTGGTAGTAGCAATGGACAATCAAATTATATAGAAACCTTGCTAATGGTGTTCTCAATGTTCTATTATCCGTTAAGGAAAACATATTATCTATGTAACATTTATTCCTAGAAGGGAAAATAAATACCTGAAAATTGTGGAGGACACACGCATTCGTAAGAATCTCCAGAAAGTTCTGATTTCTCAGTGCAGGAGGCATTCTTGTGGCAAGGTTTAGTGGAGCACATATCAAACTTCTGGCAGAATCTTCCAGAATACTGTGAAAAACAATGGCAATTATATGCTTTTTCCCAAACATGGCTTAGGCATTTTCCATGCCCAGAACATAATGGTGCATTTGGAGTCTGTTGGCAAAACTGCTGCTTCACAGTTACGTTCAGACGAAGGCCCATGTTGCACAAGAATGGGCCTCTCTTATGAAGCTCTGCGAAGTAATGAGTTCCAACACCAAGCCAGTTAGGGTCAACTTGGTGCAGTCCTCTTATCTGGCAAACAAATATCAACTGCTCTTGAAGAAAACCAGCTTTAGGGCAGGTAATAAATTCTTCCTTGGAGACATTTACCAAATTCATTCCGTAAGACTGGAAGGATGGCTCAGAGGAGATGAAGAGACTATCACCTAATTGAAGCTGTAAAGGGCATATCTGAGGGATACTGAGGTTTTGTTCTTCTGAGATTTTCTTAGTAATGCTTTCTTTCATATTCCAGCATTCGGTGTAAAAGTCTGAGCAGATGTTTTCCCTTGGTGTCCATTTTATTATGTTAAGTTTTGGTTCCACTCGCCATTCAGCAGTCATTTGCCTCTCACATATTACCTGCCCATTTACAATGCATAGTTGAAGAAAGCACACTAGTATGTGAACTGCTGATTTTGTAGTCATTGTTTCACCTGGCAAATGGGAGCTGTCTTTCACAGCTGCTTCATTACTGAGAATGGCTCTTGTCCTTAAGGTTCTTCTGTATTTTCCATGGCAGCCTAGGAATTCAAACAGAGAAAAATATTTCTGTGTTCACACCAAATACAGTTGAATATCAAAGCCTCATTACAAAAATAGCAAAAATATAACAAAACAAGGTCTACATCTAATTACACTGATACGAAACTGCAATAAGTCCAATTAATTGATCAGAACTACACCACTGTAACTAAAGTCAGATTTTTCCTGTTTGTATTCCTGCTAAATATTTGATTTTCCTTTAGTACACTTCATTGTACTTGTGTATGGAAGAGAAAGAGCTTAAAAACATACTTTCCATATTCCCTCCTTCTGTTGACAAAAATTAATGGTAACCAAGTTAAGGTAGGAAATCTGTGGGAAAACTAAGAAGTAAACCAGGACATCTAAGCTCTAGTCATAAACTTTAACCATGGAAGTTTTCCTGATAATGACTTATCATTAATTTATGATAAACATAGATATTCTGAAGATGTAGGTATGTGAATTATGGTTTCAATGAAGAAAACATGCAAGCACATCCCCAACTCTTTCATATTCACATATACTCAGCAGAACAATTAAATTCTTAGTTTTCATAGAATCATAGAATGTTTTGGGTTGGAAGGGACCCCTAGAGGTCATCTAGTCCAACCCCCCCGCAGGAGCAGGGATACCGCTAACCAGATCAGGTTGCTCAGAGCCCCGTCCAACCTGGCCTTGAATGCTTCCAGGGATGGGGCCTCCACTACCTCTCTGGGCAACCTGTTCCAGTGTTTCACCACCCTCATTGTAAAGAATTTCTTCCTTATATCCAGTCTAAACCTACCCTGGTTTGGTTTAAAACCATTACCCCTTGTCCTGTCACTGCTGGCCCTACTAAAAAGATTGTCCCCATCTTTCCTATAGGTCCCCTTTAGGTATTGAAAGGCCGTAATCAGGTCTCCCCGCAGCCTTCTCTTCTCCAGGCTGAACAAGCCCAACTCCCTCAGCCTGTCCTCATAGGAGAGGTGCTCCAGCCCCCGGATCATTTTTGTGGCCCTCCTCTGGACCCGCTCCAACACTTCCATGTCCTTTCAAAGTATATATCTGAAAACCAAAGGTCCTTAATCATATGCTTGAGTTTTTTGATGTATCACAGTCAAAGTGAGCAGACTACAGATTCCTCCAGGACTACTTAATTTATGGTAAAGCCTTTTTTGGCCCTTTTATATATCTGGCAGTTTTTATTGCATGGAGATGAGTGATTACAGAACAGAAAGAAAACCAAAATAAGATTATGAAGCTTATTCCTGGAGTCATAGTGAAAATGATGAAAACACAATATGGTGTTTATTACCGTAGAAATTGTCAATAGCTTTGAGTTAGTAACAGTTTAATTTGCTTTAAATATAATGGTTTTTTCCCCTTGTTCTATTATATGTTTTTTTCAGTATATTTTTCTTACACTTTAAGATAGTAGCCTCTGAACTGACATTTACAAATGAGAAAATTATTGCAGAGAATAAGCTGTATCTTACAAGGGAAATAATTTAATAAAAAATAAACAATAGCACTTATATTTTTAAATGTGTTTAAATTGTTTTTGTTTTTACATGTGGCCTCAAGTTGCGCCATGGCAGGTTTAGGTTAAACAACAGGAAAAATTTCTTCACAGAAAGGGTGAAGTGGTTGAGTCACCGTCCCTGTAGGTATTTAAAAGATGGGTAGATGAGGTGCTTAGGGACATGGTTTAGTGGTGAGATGGCAGGGTTAGGTTAATGGTTGGACTTGATGATCTTAAAGGTCTTTTCCAACCTAAACGATTCTATGATTCTGTGTGGATATCTATATTTCTATACCTACATACACCTGGCCTCTCTCTAAAGTGCACATGAATTATGACACTGCTTTAATTACAACATTTAATTAAATGTCGTCTTCTTCCCATGTACCTCAAAAATGTATTTAAGCATACTTTGGACTATGCTGAAAGATCAAAGTAGGACAGGAAAGATACTGTTTGTGGAAACCTTGAGCTGGAGAATATTAAATGACTAAGTGAGCTGATGAAAATTATAGGATAATATCAAAGGGTGGTATCCAGTCTTTCTATTTTAGACCATTCCATTATCTTCAGAATCTCATGAAGTTCAATGATACCATTAGAAAATGTGCTATCAAATGCGTAGTTTGGATCATTTAGCATTTTTTCTGTTAAGGTAGCAGTGTTAAACTATTACATCCATTATAGCTGTTATTACATCTGTCACTATTATCAGGTGTAAAAGTCCATGATCTACATTACTGTATATTTAGAAATCCTACATTCAGTAACCCATCTTTACATACCTTTTTCATAATGAGATTTTTCTCAGGGGTTACTAAAATAGACGTTTATAAAAGGTTATTTTTCTTTTTAGACACTTCAAGAAGAAAGCTATTGCATGTCAAATGCAGAAGAATTCTTGCCTACTTCTAATACAGTTTACCCTTCATTCATGTAATTATGCATAATTTTAGTGTCATATGCACGCTTCATTTTTACTGATGAAGAAAACGTGCTTCCTCACAATATTTGTGTGGGATAAAACTTCTGAACAATTTTGAAATAAGTAATCAGTAATATTATAACAATTGACACTGTCTTCACAAAAATCATTATAAGTCTTCAGGCAACTGAGAGATTATTATGGAACTACTAGAATTAATAATAAATGTAAACAAATACATCTTGTAAAAGCAGTGGAAAAAACAGGAAGGTGGAAAAAAATCAAGAGAGAATAAAGATTGCTTTTTTAGCAATAAAACCAAGAGGAAAAAAAAATATATAGTGAAGAGTATGAAAACTAAAGCTCTCATTTACTTCACTTGCAGTTTTGTGTGCTCAACATGCACACATACCCGTGTAAGGACTAGAAACCTGCCAAAAAGCACTCCAAGGAATCACAGAGGCAAAAGAGATGTTAGAAAAAGTATGGCTTATTTCAAATGCCATGATTACACCTAAATAAAATAAAATAAAAAAATCACCTGCTGTCTTTATTGTAGTTCTCTTTATAATATCACAATGAAACTCCTGACGATAACTGTGACCACGACTGTGACCTGCTGAGGTCGGAGAGACTGTGAGTAAAGGAAACCAAAAAGTAATGGGAGATTACAGCTACCATGTACATTGGGCAAAGAATTCAATGCAGCATAATTAAAGATTAAAGATTAGGTTTTTATGTAGGATCAGTGACTGTTTCATGGAGTAGTAGGTTAGAAAACACAAAAGGAAAAGAACCTTTGCTGTGATTCTAGTTATTTCATATGTCCTGATTCAGAATTGAAGAATGTCTTTCTGACAGTGGCCATCATGTCCTTAGATTCAAAATGCTTGCAGAAGGAAGAAAAAAGTAAAAAAAAGTTAAAAAAAAGCAAAAAAAAAGTCCACAGTTCTCCTCAATTTCTAAAAGAAAGACTACTAAAGCAGTTAATTTCTTAAAATGAGGCTTAAAAGAGGGCAATGGTGTTAATTGCTCTTAGAAAAAGCAGAGATTACCTAAGGATACTGTATTGGAGACAGAGAAAAAAATTGTAAAAATTGGTGAAAAAATAGATAAAATGGAGCTGGCGTGGCTAAACTGGAGGGTGTGGGAACAAAAGCAAGCAGCAGACCTTAGAATCTGCAATTGCCTATAAATAATTGAAATAAAAACATCACAGACTCTCATAGATAAAATGTGAAAACATAGATTCATATAAAAACACTGGAGGGAAGAAAAGAATTCGAAAAGCAAGTCACAGTATCAAAACCAACAATAAATCTCTAGAAAGACAGCAGTAATAGAAAGCCTAACACAGAGCCTCTATGACCAACAGACATTCTGGGTACAAAAGGAACATTCAGGGAGATATTTAGAAAAACTAAATGATAAGTCTTTATATTCATTATGAAATAGTTTGATGAGGCTGGTACAAAGGATTTGTTGCAGTCTGAAGTGTTGATAGAACAGTCAACAGCTACAGTGAACACATGAAATTCTAAGGGAGCTCAAGAATTAAATAGATCAACTTATTTTT
>NW_009259863.1:2451574-2458073 GCF_000687185.1 Egretta garzetta | reverse complement strand
ACTCCTGTAAATGAAAGTCAGGCCTCAAGAGACTTACTGGAGTTCTCTGAAGATTTTTCATAAACAGAATATTACAAAATCACTCTAAAAAATGTGGGATTATGTCTTTGTCTGTCAAGGTATACTTGCTGCAGAATAAGAAGAAAGCAATGTGTTTTTTGTACAATTTAAATGCAAGAACTGTCTGTAGAAGAATCAAACCACATTAGTCCTTCCTGCCAGTTGAGTACCCTACTACATTCTTTCTTAATGACCAGTGAAAATTGAGTTATCTTCTGTTCAGTGCTATCAATTCTTTTACATGAGAGCTGAAAAGTGGATTTCTGTGAATCTAGTTATTTTCTCATTGGTGCTAGAATGATATGATAGAAGGATGAAGGAAAGTTTCGTGTTTGGGGGAGAAGGTTCAAGAGACTGGTGGGGCAGCCACAGTAAGGACCTGGGTGCTTTCAACTTTTAATGAGTAGTCACAGGCCTCCACAGTGATGGCAATACTTTCTAAGGATTGAAGCACACAGAGTTTGAGGCAAGCCAGGAGATTGTTGACATGCCTGGAACCAATGATTTGCACAGTGCAATAGGTAAGAGCTGTTAATAAACCCTTTTTGTGTATGTTCTGTCTTCCTTGATTTTCTCTGTTAAAAAGCTTAAAATCAAACATGCTGTTTGAATAAAATATGGCTTTATTTCTTAACTTAAAACCTTTGGGGGAACTTGCTTAAATAGATGGGCTATGCAGAGCATGTCTGTAGAAAGTAAATCTGCTCTCCAGGTGACAAAGGATATGTCAATACACTTGTTTCTCTCAATATGCTTGATGCAGCACCTTTTCCTACATTGTCTAAAGAACTTGCATTGATCCAGGATCTACACGGTGTTTTGCTACTGATGCAGTGGCACAGTGGATCATATTCACATTTGGTGAAAACTGTGGTCACAATAGAAACTAGAGAAGAAAATGACATATTCAGAAGTTTATTTCTCAGCCAAACCTGAAGACAATTTCACAAGCTACTGAGAATGGAATTCACTCTTGTCCCACTGACTTCCCCAGCTGAATTTCACAGGTTTGCTGCTGTCACTGATGATGCTTATGGTGCCTTGCTAAAAATATTAACAATGGAAGCTGCTAAGGAACACACTGTGTTCTTGTGATAAAATTCTTTCTAATTTTCCTTATTTTACATAATAATTTACCTAAGTCATATTCAGTTAATTGCGCTACAGCTGTATTAAAAGAGGGAAGGCAGCAGTGGTTTTAAATGCATTTTGTCCTTTAAGACTGCTCTACTCAAAACCACAAGGTCCACAACAATGGACAAGAAGCTTCAAGCCCTTTAACAATTATAGGACATTCACAGAACAAGGTCCTGAAAGTGACCATTAGTGATGATGATAAAGAACATTGACATTCATTGAAACAGGTATGGAGTATTTACTTTGGTTACATTCCTTCAACAGCTTACTTGCTTAGTGGTGTATGAAGAATGAAAGGAAAACAGATTAAGTTAGAACATGATACACATTTGTCTTGCCCAGCACCATGCTACCTTTGGTTTTGGTGTTTAAACTATGAAAATATTTAGTCATTCCAGTAAAGCACATGCAAAATTTTTAAAAGTGGAAACAGGATTTTCAAGGAGAATTCATGAAAAACATGATGGGCAACTTAAAACTGTAAGGGGATTCTAAATGCAAAAGAAAAGCTTAGGTTTACTTTCTTATTGTATATAGAATTAGTATGTAGATTGGAAACCAAAGATACCAATATTTGTGTTCTGCCACTGACCACTCTGTTTACTGCTGGATTTGCTTTGAGGTTCGTGCTTCTCTGCAATTCCCATGATAATGTATTTCCACTGCTGTCCAGGTAGTATCACTTATGTTGCTGATTTTATTGTTTAATGCAGAAACAATTTGTTTCATTAAAAAATACTTAGGAAGGCACATAAATTTGCTTTCTGTGTTCCTTTTTACTTCTTTCATGCTGAATACCCACCTGTTTTAAAACAGTTTGCTGTACTTAATACATTGTGAATCATGAATGAGGTGTTACTGCTTTGAAATCTCAAAGACACAGACTTTAGAGATTTTTTTTCTTCACTAGTGGTTCTACATATCAAAAAATACAAATATTAGAATTTCATCTATAAATCCCCATCAGAGAGGTGAGAAGGTCAGCCAGAAGTTCTTCATTCCCTTTTCTTTGTTTGAAGAAGCTGGTTATCAAAGATAATTGAATATTATATGTTAATTTTATCTTTTAGAAAAGTTGCTTCAATTTTCTTAGGGCAACAGTACTCTTTCTGTAAAAGGCTGAGCAATGAAACAGTTTGAGATAAAAGTACTGCTAATGTAGTTGAATTACATACGGTGATATCAGCCCATTTTATAACACAGCAAATCACAAAACATGTAAAGTACCTACCACTCAGCTGATTGGAATATTTACACTAGTTGCATTGAATTTGAATTGAGTCCTCTGTGAATGATAGATAAAACCATAAAAAAAAAAAAAGAGAAAAGGTTAATACATCATGTAGTAATGAGCACTGTACCATGAGTATAGTTTGACTCTGAATGTAGCAATTCTCAGTTGAATAGAAGGCTGCTGTACCATGAACAATTCTATGTGTAAAACTATTTATGTGTCCAGGTTTTATACTATATATGACTTTCAGTTTACCTTTAGCTTTTGTTAATACATTGCAATGAACTCAATTTCAAAGTTAAATATACTATTATCAATAAATATTTTCATGTTTTTCATTGTTCAGCTGTAGTTAAAATCTTACTGAAAAATCTAGATGCAGTTGGATAGTTGATTGTAACTTGGTTTTAAAAGCCTATAACTTTCATTATTATGTTCCCAACACAGATTAGTAATAATTCAAATTGCTAGACTTAAGAAAGATCAATTTCAGATAGCATACCGTTTCTTACAAATAAAAAATAATTACAGAGGTTTCACAAACAATTTTGTCTTTTGATCTTATTTGTAGGATTGTTCAATACTTTTTTTCTTTTCTACTAGGAAAAATGACATATTTCTAAATTTAGAAAGTAATCACTTCAAGAATGTACTTAGTGCAATCCAGCCGCTAATGGATGGAATGGATATCATGTAGTAGTATCAGGTAGCTTCACTGCTTGTGCTGTTTTTTACTGGGACATAGTTAAAAGTCTTCATAGTAGCTGGTATGGGGCTGTTTTGGATTTGTGCTGAAAACAGTGTGAATAACACAGGGACATTACTGCTGAGCAGTGCTTGCACAGAGTCAAGGACTTTTCTGCTTCTCACACCACCAATCCTCTCTTATTGCTCCACACTGCTCGAAAACAAAGGCATACCTGTGAAATACATGTGAACTAAAGTAGAACTGATTTCCTAAACTATTCAAGGAGTTAAACTCCGTTGTATTCAACAGAATTGTTCCCTAATTAGAGCAAAGGAATTAAGTCCATCATGTAGACTAATCTGCCTTAAAACTAGCAAATCTTGAAAAGAAAATTCATTTTTGCCAACTCCAGCTAATTTAGGTCCAGTGAATTGGCCTCAGCACTGTGGAACAGAGAAAGTATTAGCCTGATTTGTTCATTCTGAAGGAACCATATTAGTCAAGGATTGCTTGACTATTGCAGTCTCTTGTGACTATAGTTGAGGACAGAAAGAAAAAACATAAGAGCTCAGCATATGAGCAATCCATATGTTGAAGGAAGGCTCAGTTCTCTTTTGAATTTGTATGAAAGTATTCAGAAAGGATCACAGGACTATGTTTTGACTTTTGTCTATTGCGTGTAATTTTTTCTTCTTTTTTTTTTTAAATGCTAGAATGCATTTTTTCTATGATAAAATAGACCCTTATTCTATTAAGTAGTTAAAAAACCCCAACACTGGAATTATCAGCAATACCTAAGAACCAAACAGTATTATTTAGGAGCTAGATAAGTATTAAAATACAGTAATACTGTAGGAAGTAAAAAATTTAAGATACAATAGCTATGTCTATATTAATAATAAAGTATCAGTTTATTTTATCAATTTTGGAAGTGGGAAAAGGACATTGATCTTTTATATTGTTGAACTGTCATGCTGGTTCTTGGAACAATTGTGACCATTACCAACTTGTACTTTAACAGTCTGCTCTCAAGCACAATTTGTGAGAGATGTCAAGCCAAAGATCATTCTCAACAGAGTGCAGACATATGTTCTGGAGGCTAAGAAAAAGTGGCTTGGATAAGCCAGACAATCTCATTATGTCTCAGGACTAGACAACAGGCTCTGGAAATATTCAGTTACTAGAAAAATGTCTTCAGGCATTTAACGTAGGTTATGATTATACTATTTCAGGGAGTTGGGAAGCACGAGACAAAAGGCAATGTCTATGTCTACCTGAAAAAATAATTGCCTGGAATATATGACCCAGAATATATGACTGCTCTTTTACTAGTATTTTGAAATATATTATATATAAAATCAAAATAAATGGTCCTGTGACTAATGACAATAAATTAAGTTGTATGACTCACAACATTAAAGGGTCTGATCATTAATTATCAGTTCAGTGATGTTGTGTTTTACTTAATCTTAGACATTATGAATTCAGATTCAACAACTATATTTTCCTTGTAAATATTCCATAGCTGCCAGATATGCACTAACAGAACATGCAATGTGCAATCACAGATAAATATTTAGGTTAAAATAGTGATGAAATCTCATTCTTAACACAATGTGTAAATAGTATCATAGAATCATAGAAAAATTTAGGTTGGAAAAGACCCTTCAGGTCATTGAGTCCAACTGTAAACCTAACACTGCTAAGTCCACCACTAAACCATGTCCCTAAGTGCCCCTACACTTCTTTTAAATACCTCCAGGTATAGTGACTCAACTACTTCCCGGGGAGGGAAGTGCATACACACAGGGAATGCATATTCACTATAAATAATAACGCTTATAATGTATATTCCTAATAGGACTTTTTTGAGAATTCCTAACAGAGGTGACAGAAGCTTCTGTTTAATGGTAGAATCAACAAAGTCATTCCACTTAAAATGTTAGACTTAATATATTTGATGCCAAGTGTACAACAGTATATTTAGGCAACAAGAGAAATTTATCTTTGGTTTATCATTGCTAGGATTTTGCAAATTACTACTTTACAAGGACAACAGAAATTAAACCACATTCCCACTGCTTCTTCAACTACATTCTCATCCAGACTGATTTGAATGGCTTGTTTCTAATGATGGGGAATATGGTTTAGGTTTTTTATCCAATTTGTTAGCTGTATTCTTGAAAGACTTAAAAAAAAATGTAATTAATGCTGCCTATGATGGTTATGTACCATTTTCTTTGTTTTCAGTTTCCTCTATCAAAACTTCGTATGAATTCACAAAATAAAGAATATGGGGCCTCTGTATTTCAGGGATAACACTGTATCTATTTTGAAAAGCCCAAGTAAATAAGTAGATGGTTAAATCCCCCTAGGTCTTTAGAAGTCACTATTAACACTCTGAATATCAGCCAGGTCTTTACAAGTCACTGTCGATAACCTGAGTTCTACCTATCTGGGTTAAGCTGCAGCAGGTGCACAAGGAAGATCTTTTTCACATAAGGCACATAAAAATAAAGTATTTTCAAAGCCAATCCTTCCACTGGTCAAGATGAGACAAATAGAATATTAATCTAAATTTTGAAGAAGGTAACGTGGACTGCATAAAAGAATTTCTGTCTTGATGTCAAAATGATATGAAGAGCTAACAAGTATAATGTTAGAAAGGAACTTGCACTTCTCCTAAAACCTCAGCTGAAATGGACACTCAGGGAGTAATCAAGACTCTACAAATAATCCTCAAAAGCAGATTTCAGCTGATGGTGGGAAAAAAAATCCTGTGGCTAGGAAAAAAAAAGTGCATCAACATTTTTGTCCAGATTCTCATCACAAATAATGATCATGATGAGTTATCTTTTGCTGACATAAATGTCTTAGTGTTCCTGGAACAGTATTGAAACTCTTTACTTGTGAGGAAGCAGGTGTCTTGTCACTTGTTTCAATTGAAGAAACACACTAAAAGAAAAAAAGTTTTATGAAACTCTGATGGGGTAGTTCTTAGATTTAATTGCCTGAAAAGATCTGGTTTGGACCTCCTGTTGCTTTTATTCAAGTGATGATTTTATTCAACTATGCTTGTGTTACTAGTCAAAGCAGCAACACTTCCTAGCACAGAGAAAAATGTCACTGATGCATCAAAATTAACTTACATTAGTATCCGAACTTTGATTTTCTTTTCTTAAAACAACATTGCTTCAGTAGTAGGTCTTGGATTGGTAAAATGCATATATTTTACTCAGACTCTCATAATGATCTCACAGATGTAATTTCTCACACAACTGTGAGAGATTCCTTGCTGTTCTCCTGCTCATTCATGAAAGAGGTGTGTTGTGTGCCAGAGTAGCTTTCAGCTCTGAGGGAAGCATGCAGACTGTAATTGT
>NW_009259863.1:2445071-2451558 GCF_000687185.1 Egretta garzetta | reverse complement strand
TCCCAGTAGGCTTTGGTAAAACTCAGCAGAACTCAGGGGAGAAAAAAAAGAAACCCAAAAAGCCAAAACCCCAAACAAACAAACAAAAAACAAGAACCAAAGCAAAACAATAAAGCAAAATCATTAGAACATATGACAAAGGAAAAAAATAGTGAAGTCTCTCCAGAACTTCTAAACCTAGAAACTGATTGACAACTGTTGACCCCGAATCACCTACAGCTTTGAAATGGAAACACTCCTATTCGTTTTTTTCAGGAGACAGGTTGTTTTCAATTTATAGGATTATTAGAACAAGAGACTTATAAGTTAATTGATAAGACAAAAAGAGAAGGATTTTGTAAACAACGTTACTAATACCCATTGTGTAATTGAATGGTATACCTTTCCTGTGGTCCAGCAATTTTCAGAGGTCTTTTGGATTGAAAAAACTACCCTGTTCTCTCCAGGAATGTAAAAAAGCCTGTTTGTATTTCTTGTAGTCTCTGATGCCTCCTCCCCGTTCTTTCCAAGATCACCCTAGTTCTGTTCATGCTTGACAATCCTTGCTTACTGAGGTTCTTGCTCACCACTTGCATTGCAAGAGGTTCTTCAAAAGCTCATGCTGAGCTGCAATCAGACAAAGCACAATCTTTCACTCTTTTCACAGAGGTATTTATAGGCACGTTATGACAGCAAACATACAGAACTTTCTTCTCTACTGCATAGCCACACTTATTTTAACATATTATGTAAAACACTGCAAAATGCAGGCAAACAAATAAAATTGATACCATCTATCGCAAGTAGAGAGAAACAGATGTATCTTAGAGAGATCTTAGAAAAGCAAATCAAGAGTTATATTGTCCACGTCTTGGTAAGAGTGACTAAAAGTAAATGTTTAATCTGAACTGAAACATAAAAACTTAGTTATCTAAGAACTCAGGAAAGAGTTTCTGGGTTTCCAAGTTTTATTATTCTTATTTTGGCATTAGAAATGGTATGCAACATTTGAAATGGAGACTCCAGAATTTTTTACCTAAACTCTAGAATTTTAGCATGGGTTACAAATAATATCAGTCACAGTGGTAATTTTAACACAAAAAAGTCTTCAACATTAAGAAGACTTAAAGACAATATTTAACATACAGTAAATTTGGAATATTATATTGACTATTATGTAAAAAATGTCTGAAAATTAATTCAACTTACTAGTAGTAAAACAACTTCTGAAGCTTTTCAGAAAGTTGTATTAACATTCTAGAAGCTATAAAGTATTTTTAATTCATAGCATTTTTTTTTCTGAAGGAATATACTTATGTTAATAAAAATGCAGCCATTTAATATTAGAAAATACTATTTAGCTAGTCACGGTATTTTTTTTGTGTTTTCGGGGTTTTTTTTCCCCCAAATATTAAAAGAAAAAATAATTCGTTTCAGATATATTGAGTAACTTGCCAGGTAATTCACCTCACATAACTGAGATTTACAGTCTAATTATGTTTTATTCTCAGTTTTGGGTCTTGTAAGTTTTCTAGCATTTTGTCAGCTTGCTTTGTGTATAAGCATTCTTATTCAAAAAGCAGTATCTCTTTAAAACATTTTATTTGTTGACTTCCCTCACACATTGCAATACATGAGCTATAGTTGGAGATTTCAGTATCCACTTGAGACATTTGCAATTACTTTTATTTGATGCATGATTTTATTAATGATCTTGCATTTTATAATAGTAATACTGCTATTTTTCCATCTGTGAAATTCAATTGACACAAATTGTTTTAACTTCTTAGGGTCCTTTATCAAAAGTATCACTAGCTCTTAAAATCTGCACATATGAACAATGTTTCTAATCTGTTCTCTAGAAAAAGCACTAATTTTGCAAGTTATTTGAGTTAAAATAGATATGTGTTTCTGCATTATATAAATAATGTAAACAGACACATTTCTAAAATCTATGTGACATTTCAGTACTCCTAGTCTAGAAGTTGCCTATTATTTTAATCATTATTTGCATAGTCTAGTGTATTATGTCACGTAGCAATACAGATAGAAACACTCTGAAGTAAACTTAGATTTCTAATAATATTTAGCTAATTTTCTTTCATGGAATAATAGTTGAATTTTTATTGGCTTTTAGGTCATCTGGATGATTAGAATGTTAGAAAAGATAAATTACTTCATTAGAAATCAAGATCTGTAACACCTGTGTTTGGCTCCTGTGGAAAAGACTAGCTATAAAAATGATACCTGAGACAGGAAATCAAAGATCAAAGTTGAAGTATTACAGTCAGTATTAGTGATATTAATATCAACCTACAGTTGTAGGTTCTTGGTAACAGAATACCCAGTTCTACCTATAGAAGTGTCATTTGAATTTGGAGTTCTATATCTGGCTTTCACAGAATCACAAAATGGTTGGAAGGAGCCTCCGGAAGTCATCTTGTCCAAACCTTTTGCTTGAGCATGACCACCGAGAGCTGGTTGCCCAGAACTGTGTCCAGGCAGGTTTTGAATATGTCCACAGATGCGGACTTCACAACCTCCCTGGGCGACCTGCCCAAGTGTTTGACCACCCTCACAGTAAAAAAGTGTTTTCTTGTGTTCAGATGGAGTTTCCACTGTACTCGGGACTAGTGAGGCAATAACTGGAGCTCTGTGTCCAGTTCTGGGCTCCCCAGTATAATAATGGCATGGACATACTGGAGTGAGCCCAGAGAAGGGCTATTAGGATGATTAAGGGACCGGAGCATCTTTCTTATGAGGACAATCTGATAGACCCAGAGCTGTATAACCTGGAAGCAAGAAACCTCAGGGGTGATCTTATCTATGTGTATAAATACCTGATGGGAGGGAACGAAGAAGAGGGAGCCATACTCTTCTCAGTAGTCCCCACTAACAGGACAAGAGGAATCAGGCACAAATGGAAACACATGAAATCAGGCCTCACTGACATTGTTAATATTACCTGAGGCTACTTTGGCAAAAGTAATTTATAAATATGGTAAGCCTTAAATGACTTTACATTCCAGGGTTGAGTTTTCTGTAAATGAGACTTCTTTTAGTTTTGGGTTTACGTGGCAAGGTTTTGGTAGCAGAGGTCTGCAGGGGTGGCTTCTGTAAGAAGAAACTTGTCCCATGTCCAATAGAGCCAGTGCCAGTTGGCTCCAAGATGGACCTGCCACTGGCCAAAGCTGAGCCAATCAACAATGCTGGTAATGCTTCTGTGATAACATATTTAAGAAGATTCCCCTATAGCCCGTGGTGAAGACCATGGTGAAGCAGGTTGTCGCCCTGCAACCTGGAGGTCCATGATGGAGCAGCTATCCATATGCAGCCCATGGAGGACCCCATGCCAGAACAGGTGGATGCCTGAAGGAAGGAGGCTGTGACCCCATGGGAAGCCTGTACTGGAGCAGCCTCCTGGAAGGACTTGTGACCCTGCAGGGGACCCACGCTGGAGCAGTCCATTCCTGGGGGACTGCATCCTTTGGAAAGGACACGTGTAAAGGACCCACACTGGAGCAGTTTATGAAGAACTGCAGCCTGTGGGGAAGGACCCACACTGGAGAAGTTTGTGGAAGACTGTCTATGTGGGTGAGAGCCCACACTGGAGCAGGGGAAGAGTGTGAGGAGGAAGGAGAGGCAAATGTGATGAACTGACTGCAAGCCCCATTCCCCATGCCCCTGTACTGATCAGGGGAGGAGGTAGAAAAAATCGGGAGTGAAGTTGAGCCCAGGAAGAAAGGAGAGGTGGGGAGAAAGTGTTTTAGGATTTGTTTTTATTTCTCATTGTCCTACTCTGACCTTTGATTGGCAATAAATTAAATTAATTTCCCTAAGTCAAGTCTATTTTGCCTGTGATGGTAATTGGTGAGTGATCTCCCCCTGTCCTTATCTTGACCCATGAGACTTTTGTTATATTTTCTCTCCCTTCTCCAGCTGAGGAAGGGGAGTGAGAAAGCAGCTTGGTGGGCACCTGGCATCCAGCCAAGGTTAACCCACTACAATCATCAAGTTCTTTGAAGGAGTTGGGAAGGGAGTGAAGAAAGGGGAGGTTAGCTGTATGGCTAAGACCCAAACATTTCAGAATTCGTACCGTGCTTTCACTAAGAATTATTGCTTGATAAAATCCATTTTTATTCCCAATTGGAACAATGGGTAAGTGGAGATTGTTTTGTCATGATGATCCTCTGGATCTCCGCAATCTTTTTTAATTCACTTTCATAATGGGTTTAGAATTATAGAATGTCTTGAGTTGGCAGGGACCTATAAGAATCATCAAGTCCAACTCCCTGCTCCTCTCAGGACTACCTAAAACTAAACCATGACCGCCAACTAAGCTGTGACCACTTCCCTGGGGAGCCTGTTCTAGTGACCAACCGCCGTCTCAGTGAAGAACTTTTTCCTAATGTCTAATCTGAACTTCTCCTGACACAGCTTCCTACCATTTCAATACAAGTAGAGTGGTGAACAGATATGTTAACAGATACTGCTCATATTTAAAGCTTAACTGTTAAAGCAGCAATCTGCTTGGTGTTTATTTTGGATTCTAAAAACTGTACAACTATGCTTAATAAATCATAAACTAGTCTTGCTGCTGCTCTCGTGATATGCTTATTAAGATTTGAAGACGAAACTCCTTATAGCTAGGTTACAACATTTAAAATATTTAAAGGCAGTGGATACAAACCCTGAGCTGTCTTAGCTGCCATGGTTTCACTGACTTACCTGAAGCTATGACAATTTTTTCTGTGAACAACTGGCCCCTTATGACTCCACAGCACCCATTATCACTACAAGCTTTATTAGAGTCAAGATTTGCACAAGATTGGGCAACGTTCTAACATAATGTGAACCAGAAGTTGTATATTAACTTTATCATGATTTGTACTAAAGCTGGTGGGTCTGTCAAACTTATTTGTATCCCTTTCAGGTAAGAAGTAGCTTATGACTGGCCAGCCTAGGCCATAAACAGAAGTAGTCCAATTCCTTAAATCTTATTTCCAAAGTCTAGATAGAAGGCTAAGGGAATGCAGGGTTGCGAGTATTTGCCCAGAAAAGTTATAACAATTCTTTCCAGTTTATAAATAGCTTATACAAATCTCAATAATTTACACAGAAATTTTCAAGTTTCAGTGAGTGTTATCAAATATTAAATGAACACCTATATGAAAGGTCATAGACAATTATCAGCCATTGATATGAGCAAGCTACTTAACAGCCTCAAGAAAGAGTAATAGTATGTTAACATTTATATCACTGCTTAGTATTCATATATAATTGGAAAAAAAACTGCAAAAGGTATGGTAATTTGCTCATATTTTTTTCTCATACAGTGTAAATTTCATGATTATTGGATTTATATATAATACCCCCAAAAAATCTAAAACCCCGCCAAAAATAATAGAAAATATTTTCACATGAGGGGGGCTGTAACTGACCAGTAAATCCCTACAGTGGAAGAAGGCTCAAAGGAGATGTGCCCACGAAGATCAGGGAATAATGTAAGGTGTGACTGACCACAGCTTTTGCAAAGAATCTAACTTTATCTCAACACAAAGGGGACCAGAGGGTGGCCTTTGTTTCAGATGAATAGTTATCAGCAGATGAATGGATCAACTGGTGGTGTAAACGTTTCTTCCTGAGTTCATGAAAAGTGTAAATGTTTCCCTGAGTTATGCATGTCTCCAAGTTAGCCAGACCAGCATAGGGGGTGCAAATACATGGCTAAACCCAATAAAGAGTATAGAACCTAGAAAACTAGCAAAAGAATTCTGGAGAGCAAGGGGCTTGAGCTTGTTTCAACCCATGTTTTCCTTTGTGGTGACTGGGTACACCCAGCATTGTAACATATTATAGAGACCAGTAATGGGGATCATATTAGTATTGTGATTGAACTGCATATTGCAGTTTTTGTTATATTTTGCTAAGTTTAACTTATATTTGTGTTGTGTTATGCAGTATATTTTGTATAACTCTGCTAAATCAAAAATCCCATGTAACTTCAACTATCTTTAAATAAGTAAATCTGATATCAAACATGACACCTTCCATGTGTGGACTATCTAAAAAAAGCAGGTCAGAGAGTATTGGTCTTTGACAGTGGCTTGCCACTCAACCATATAAATCAATATGATTTAAATTCGGACTTCTCATTTTGCTCTGTCTTATTAAAAGCATGCTATGGGTTTCACTAAAATGCTTGAAAATAGCTAAATTAAGATTTTAATTTAGGACAGCAAAACACTTGTGGTGTAACTATTGTACAGTGTTGTCTTTTCATTCTTTTTTGTTTATTTTATTCTAACTTAGTATGTGTTTTATCTGTGTCATTACCACTATTAATCATCACTCCTTAATTGTGATGAATATTATTCCTATAGCTAATCATATAACAGGACTCTAGCATGTTGGCTTGCACCTGGGTCGGGGTAACCCTCGGTATCAGTACAGGCTGGGGGAAGAAACGATCGAGAGCAGCCCTGCCGAGAGGGACTTGGGGGTGCTG
>NW_009259863.1:2405622-2444712 GCF_000687185.1 Egretta garzetta | reverse complement strand
AGGAAGAAGGTCTTTCCAATGAGGGTGGTGAAACACTGGAACAGGTTGCCCAGAGAGGTAGTGGAGGCCCCATCCCTGGAAACATGCAAGACCAGGTTGGACGGGGCTCTGAGCAGCCTGATCTAGTTAGCGGTGTCCCTGCTCCTGCGGGGGGGTTGGACTAGGTGACCTCTAGGGGTCCCTTCCAACCCAAAACATTCTATGATTCTATGATTCTATGATAAACCTCGAAGAAAAAGACCTACTCCTATGTATCTTCATAGTGCCAGTCTGCAAGTTAAAAAATGTTAGAGAAAAAATTTATAGCAGGGTCAGAAAGGCACTGACTTTTCTAGAAAGTCATTAGAAATGCATTTATCTGCAGAACTTCAAACCTTCCCTTCTCCCCTCTCCCCAATTTTATTCCTTTACACTTTTCCATTTGGCACATTTTACTTCTCAAAAGATTTTTTGTATTCTCACCATATAGTGGTTGAAAGCTTCTTTTAATTTCCTTACTATATCTTACTTATTTCTCCCATTTATAGCTGTAATAGCCTTCCTTAGTGTGGGATTTTTTGAGTTGTACATTTGCTATTACTCTCTTCCCAGGCCTTGCCTTGTGAATGCATCTTTCAACTTTCTTTTGTGGATATACTGTGTCATTACAAAAGGATAAAATGTTGAAGGTTTGACTTCTAAGCCATGAAACCAAGACCTGTCAGAATTAAGGCTGAAACTCTGGCCTGACATTGGCCTTTTAGTATAAATCCAGTCTCACAAGTAATCCTCTTAACTAGTTCCTTTTTCCATGATCATACTTGTAGTTCAAATAGAAAATTATTGTAATCCTTTAAGCAGTAGAAGTACATTAAATTCAATTCTTTCAAATTTATAGTGAAATTATGCAGATAGACACAGGAAAATAGAGGCAAAAGAAACCACCTGATCACGTACTGCAGAGCCACCTCAAGTTATTTGTCATAGGTTGACTGCAGTATAGAATACTTAGAGCAGCAAACTGACAGTCTCCAGAATGAAATGGAAATAAGTAGACTTCTTAAAGAAACAGAAGTCTAATTATTTTTTGTACGTTATGGTTAGTAACATACTTTCCCCTGATTTATTAGCAGGGCTGATCAAATAATAACTTGTTTTGATTATTTTAGGACACTTGGAGGAGAAATTTCTTCAAAAATTTTTGATAATGTGTTAGTTTTTTACATAAAAAAGGAAACCTTTTATAAAAAAGTGTAAAAAAATTTTCACCATTTCATATTATTTTCCATTTTCAAATAGGGTGGATGTTTTTTTAAATTTCTTTGACCCTTTCTCCTCTTGTCCCTTTAAAAGGGGAGAAAACAGAAAAGTATCTAAAAAACCACCAACAAATATTTGAAATTTTTTGTATATTTTATTTTTATCTGTTAATCAAATGATAAAAAACCCCCAAACAATTCCCTTTCTGTTAATTTCAAATCATGAAATACTTTTGCCGGTACCCTGCAGGCATCCCTTTTTTACTAGTGCGTTCCCACATTTGTCATTGGGTTATAAACATCATCTTGCCTCCACAAAACCAATGTGAAGATGAATTAATTGATGTACAAGGCATACTGTTCTTCTTACATTCAGCTGTCTCAATTTTTCTTTAAAGTATCATTACAAGATGTGACACAGTGCTTGGTATCTATGGAGCACATTAGCTAAGCTACACAGATTCCCTAAAATAAGCCTTTGTTGTAGTATTATATATAGGCATATGTTGCATTTGGAAATAATCTTAAAATGATCCTAATTATTTCAGACTGAATATTTAATACACTCAAATAACCCTGTAACCTTTTCATTTGAGCCTACTGAACAGATGTAATACTACGTTGTCACACCAGACAGAAGATTTAACTTGATTCACAACAGTATAGAACTGGGTTATGCTTGTGGTCATTCACATTTTGATGATACAAATTTATACAATTTTGATTTTTCCTATTATTAAAATGCCATGGTTTTTGTTTTTCAAAGAAGGATATGTTTTATAACTAATATAGGCAACACACTCTTCAGTGTAACTAGGAAAAAAAAGCAGAAATTTCTATTTCTCTCTAACAAATGCATAAATAATCTTAAAATTGTAATTGGCAGTCAATGGAACATTTAAAAATATAATAGAAAAAAGAGGACGGCAACTATATACAGGTGTGCTGCTAGCTAACCATCAGACTAAAACATTTGAAAATGGTAATAAGTCCTCATGTAGTAGTTAGGCTTAACATCTGTTCAGTTAATTGACAGTAATCATTCTTACAGAACAAGCTGGGATATCGTCCTCTAACTCAGAGATTTTCTTTATGACTGAAATAGTTAAACATAAATTTATGACCAATTTTAAATACTTATTTATTTCCTTGTAACAGGGAGCAGACATTGCATAAGTACAATCACAATAGTTACTTAGTGACTTTTGCTACCATTTAGAATCCCTATCCCTCCTGTACTGGGGCTTAAAATGAAATGCCAAGAGTTAGGAACTTGGTGTATACCTAGTAACTTTCTGCAATAATATATCAGCCATGTGCTAGGTTTTCCTACATTTGCTAAAGAGGGCAGCAAATGAACCCTATGTGAATGAAATTCTCAAAGTAAACATGGAGATTTGCAACATTGAAGATTTTGGTGTGTGAGGGAGAAAGCTGTCATGTTAAATGATGAACACATAGAAAATTAATAATAAGAAAAAATGTCTTTTAACTTAAAGAAAATTCTTGCTCAGCCTAATAAATTTTGTCATGTGCAGTATTTAGGACTATGGTGTTTACTGTTCAGGTCTCCCATTTACAAACCTAGTACCATTATAGTATGGCTCTCATCATCTTGGTATCGCTTAAGCATAGAGCACGTAACTGGAAAAAGAGAAAGAAGGAGAAAGATTTATGCTCTGTTTCAAAACTGTCTATTCCAGCCTTTAACTGAGCAAAGTTCTCCTGTGGTGGAAAGCACAATCTTTGGCAGCAGAAGTCACTTTCCCACTAATGTGTGAAGGAGTGTTAATGATGTACCATACATAGAGAAGATCACTGTAAAAAATGAGTTTACAGAGGTAAGTTATAAGCTTTAGGAAAATGAGATTTCAGCATTTCAGGTGATGATCATGAGAACAGTTAATGAACTTGAAAAAAGGTGTTAACTCTCCTGAGACAATCTCCTAGTGGCTGGGAGGTAATGATACGTATTTGCAGAAGGAATTGTGATAAGATATAGCAAAAGGAGAGTCCATTAAACTAATTATCAGAAGTGTTACTTTATGTTGCTTTATCATAAATACAAAAATCTATTAACTAAATTTAAAAACCCAAATAATCCCCCAACATGTAGGTTTTAGATTTTCTAGTCTAAGAAATAATACACATCTCATCCTTCCCCATCCAAGCAATTGCAGGTTAATAATATCTGTTAATAGAACACAGATTTCAAAGTACTGTGATTTCAGGAACAATGCTGAATTCTCAGGTAATCCAGACTCATTGTGAGGACATTTGCGACTGTCCAAAAATTTCATAAATTTTAACAGGAATTCAAAATTCCTGTTTATCAGAACCCCATTAGGTATCATATTCTCATTTTCAAAAATAAAAATCAGGTAATCTAGAAGCATAATATCTGTAATGTCAGGTGCACAAGGAAGTGTATTTATAAAAGTAACAGCCCAGGTAAACCATAACATACAATACCTAATATTTTAGTCAGTTTACATCATCATCATCTGTGTCATGCAGGAAATAGCTCAACTACAGTAGTAATATCACTGGATGAAAAATTAAAATCCACTGAACTTGATGTTCTTTGGATTTTCAGAGAATAAGAAAATAGGGAAGTGTTAAAAACACTAACAGTAGTAAGAGCCAGCACCCTGATCCACAATTATTTCAGTTTTATATTTGTTATAGAGCCTTTAATCTCAATTATCCTTTATCTACAAATTTTGT
Organism: Egretta garzetta; assembly: GCF_000687185.1. NCBI lineage: Eukaryota > Metazoa > Chordata > Aves > Pelecaniformes > Ardeidae > Egretta > Egretta garzetta. The sequence continues at coordinate 2,440,747 of NW_009259863.1, read as the reverse complement.
ATGATATACTTGAAAAGGATAAAGCTATTGCACTTGCATAACAAGAACTTAAATTTGTTTTATTAGTTCTAAAAGGATAGCTAGCCACAAATATTATAACCTGACAAAAGTGAATGAAATGTCCCAAAACTGAAATCAAACTATTCACACATTACTTGGCAACATCACTTCCAAACCTCTTTTAGAAAATGTTTTGTCTAAAATAATTTTTGCTTTTTAATAATGCAACTTGAGAGGTTTATATATACTAGTTAGAAGAGAACAATGCTTCACGAACAGGGGAGACCTTTTTTCTGAAATCTCCTGAGAGTACTTCAACAAATTCTCACATCCTTTTGATTAGTTGCTGTTAATTCCGATCTTAAATAACTGTTCATTTGTAGTCTGCATTTATGGAGTTAAACTGAATAAACAGGTTCTTCAACAAACATTTTATTATCCTTCAGTCACAAGACATACCCCCCTACACAAAAAAAAAACCCTAAAAGACATAGAAATCTTCATTGGAATAAGTTCATTACAAAGCACATATATAATTTGTTAAATTTAATCCATACAGTTACAAGTTTTAACTTCAGCAAGCTATATTCAGCTTGGGAAATGAGAGCTAGTATCCAGTTCTGATGCAGATGGTGTTAGCATAATCTAAGTTCCACATAGTCTGAATGTTTTAAAATAATTTCTGTTTAACATGCAAAGAAAAATGAGGCTTGCAAGGAGAACAAAAAACCCAAACACTAATTAAAAGTATATGAAAAGTAAAAAAAAAAAATATCTTGGTTTCATCAATGACTGCGAATTTGAAACAGGAATGTATTCTCAGCAATTTCAGAAATTGCTTTGTCACCAATTATTAAGGTATTAATAACCAAAGAGTACGGAAAAAAATGTATGTTATCAAACAGCTAATAGATGGCAACACTACAAACTCTTTTCCATTTATAGCAGAAATGTCATGCTTCAAATGTGTATCAGCATCATTCCCGTAAAACAAAATGCAGCTCTTCACAGAGAAGCCTCTGCTGCCTCACACCCTCTACAGGCCCACATTCCTGTCTCTCCTAGGACATGTTCTCTGAAGTTGTGGCTCAGCCATGAAAGAAAATACCTACATTAGAAGACTGATAGCAAAGCAACTATAACCATCACCTACTGCATGGCTGCCTTGGAGAGTTTAATTGGCAAGCTGTTGCAAAAGCAAAGCCAAATGCTGAGGATGTGCTTGGGAGTTTACTTGACAAAGTAACACTGAGATAAGGAGCAAGGCAGTTGTGTGCAGATGCTGAAGAGATTGTCTGCCAAAGAAGAGTTCTTTAAGTCCATGCATGGAAAGTAAAATGGCTCAGTTAGTCCCAGCAGCATGGCAACTAACAATCCTATCCAAAGCTTGCTTAACATAAAAAGAAGCTCGAAGGAGCTTGAGAGATGTGGTAGTTTTTTTTCCCCATGTTATCTAGAATCCAGAGATATTGATTTCCTGCTTGTCTGGTCAAATCCTCCTTTCTTGTGCTATTACGCTGAGCTGGAGTCCCTGGCTAGCATTGCATGTCTTTCAGTTAAATTATATCTTGTCCAGAAAATACTTCTATTCTTTCCATATTTCTAAACTTCTCACTTTTACAGGATGCCAGGTTACCTAATGTAATTATAGTTTGCTCCAAAATGAGAAGCTGCAGCATCCTCAAAATGTTGCATATTCTATTCATATACATATTCTATTACATAACAATAATGCTTCTTATAGTTGCACTCTCACTGTGCAAGACATCTTTGCACTTGTCATCCCTGTCATGAAGGTATTTACATTCTAAGGATAAAGAAGAAATGAAGGGAAAAATTACAACAACAAAAAAAAGATATTAAAAAGAAATGTAAGCTTACTAGTTTGAATGCCTACAAGCTTACAGAATCAATGAAATGGGTCCTCAGAGGGCCTGAAATATGATCAGAGTAGGGGGCCTTGCATACAAGCCATGGGATCAGATGCAACGCATAAGGAGCCATGTGAGTGAAGGCACAGGACGATTCTGTGAGAAACTGACAAACTGGCAGTCAGGGGTGGAAATCTTATACTGAAGATAGGAACTCTTTACACATGGATGAGCAAGAATAAACTTTGCTATGAAACAAAAGTAAATAAAATGACAGGATCTAAAAGTTTTTATACGTGTTTTTCATAAATAATACTGTTATGAAAAAATTATCGAATTAAATAAATATTGGGAAAAAAGTATGAGGAGTAAGTATATTTTTCTTTTTCACAGCTTTTACCTACTTCAACAGGAATGGAATAGAATTAGTGTTATTTTATTAATAGTAATATTGTTTATTTGATTTACTAATACTTTTCTATACTAATTTTATTTTTCTTAGAAGCTCGATAAGAAAAACCACACAATTTATAAGAAAGCATGCTTTTTAATAAACATTTGGCAGAATTTAAACATATATTATGCATTTCAAAATAAACCTACAGTCAGAGACTCTGCTTTGAATAATAAGATGAAAATTTTATTTCATTATTTTTGCAAGCTTGAAATATTCGGTTTAGTGTTTGGATCTAAGTACCAACTTTTGAAAATTAATTTTCATGTCCTCATAGTATCTTACAAATTATTTGACAGGTAACCCTCATATGTACAGATCTGGCACATACTGTCATTTTGGGATTCTCTTTTTTTAATAGATAATTTTAATTAAAGAAAGCATTTTCTCATAGAACTATTTGATGGGACTTCCTGCCCATGTTTACATGGACCTGCAGCACTACCAGAATAGCTTATGTATCAAGTATTTTATCATCTTGTTATCTTAATCTGCCTGTACTGAATTCTAGCCAAAGGTAAGAATAAGAAGTCATTATCAGGTAATGGTACATAACAGATTTTAGGTGGTTCATGGATCCCATTCCAAGAGCACCCGCTGAAGCCTCCTGAGGTACATTTCCTTCCTCATGTTTTTACAGTACCTTGCTGGAGGGTGCACAGTTTAAAGGCATACAGTAATGAATCCATTTATAACAAAAGCTATCTTATTTTTGTGTTCTGGTCTATTAAGGTCCGTATTCATGTCTTCAGAAATAAATTAAGTATCTGATTTGCAGAGGGTTAGTTATCGCCTATTAGCTGTCTCTCAGTCACTGAAAGCACAGTAAAAAAACCCTTGTGTCTTACATTGATATGCCTGAATCAAATAATACTCAGCTGCTTGTTTTATTTTATTGATCTAAAGATAGACACCCAGCAGTCACATCACTCTTTGTAATTTGGCTGAAATAAACTATGATGAAGAACAAGCCAGTCATGATAAAATTTGTGATTTTTTCACACAAGATACTGTGTTAGACTACAAAAAACCATCAATGTAGTTACTAATTGGCATAAGTGGCAAGGTTTTGCTAGCAGGGGCAAAGGAGGGGGACTGCAGGGGTGGCTTCTGTGGAAAGGTGTTGAGGCTGCCCCATGCTGGACACAGCCTGTTCCAGTCATCTCCACAACAGATGCACTACAGGACACAGCTGAGCCCATCTGCCAAGCTGGTGGCTCTTCAGTGAAAACACATTTAAGAAAGATGAGAAAACATTGAGAAGGAGGAAAAATGGAACAGAGGGACAGGGGAAGAACAAAATGAACAAGGGAACAAGGTCAGGGTAGTAGAAGGTGCTCCATGGCAGAGCTGGTAACACCCCTGAAGGAACAGAAGGGCATGCACAAGGTTATGCTGGCACAGGGACACCCTGAAGGGAATGCAGCCCATGGAGGACCTATTCCGGAGCAGAAGAGACAAGCAGCAGACAGAAACTGTTACTCCCTGTTCCTGCTCCTCTGCCACCCTCAACAAAGGAACTGCATGTAACCTGTGGCAATAGCAAGAGGAGTGGACACAAGGAGGGGAGGTGAGGAGTCTGCAGTGAAGCCAAGTCTGGGAAAGGGAAGGGAAAGGAAAGGTGTTTTCCTAAGTGTTTAGATATTCATCTTCTTTGTTTCCCTGTACTTCAATCAGTAATTAAATGTTTAGGCTATGTTAATTGGCAATAAATTAAATTCCCCAAGTAAAGTCTATTTTGCCTGTGACAGTAAGTGGTGAGTGATTTCTCTGTCTTTCTATCAGCTGATGAGTTTCCTCATTCTTTTTTCCTTCTGTTTTTTCCTCTATCTCATCAAGCTTTCCCCCTCATTAGCTGTGTGGGTACTTGCCTGATAGGCAAGGCCAACCCACAACAACTGCCAAAGAAAACCAAGTATTTTCACTACTGTCTCCTGTTTTTACCTTACTTATTTTAGGGTAGACTTTTTTTTTTTTTTTTTGAAAGTGGAATATAGCAGAGGACTTACTGAAATTAGATGTCTTTGCAGAAATCAAGTCCTTTTATATATGTATCAAATGCAGAAAAAGTTAAGAGAATATTCATACTGAATTTTCTGCAGTCCTACTGATCCCTAAAAAAAAGTTTCAGCCTCAAATTCTGAACTTGTTCTGAGTAGACACTGACAATGAAAATAGGTTGCATGGTGATCTTTGTAATATAAACACTTTCCAGTCAAAATGAGGTGTAGGTTATGCAACTCAATTTCACTGTGACTTGGGAAGAAGGACAGTGTGAGGGAGATCAGAAAATCTGTTTTATATAGCAGAGAGTTGTCAGTTCCGTATCTGCTGTAGAACATACAATCATGAGTTAATTGACGTGTTTGTCGGTCACTTTTCCCAAGTAACAAGTGATAGGATGAGAGGAAACGGCCTCGAGTTTCACCAAGGGAAGGTTAGATTGGACATTCAGAAAAATTTCTTCACGAAAAGGGTTGTAAAGCGCTGTAACAGGCTGCCGGGGAAGTGGTTGAGTCACTGCCCCTGGAGGTATTTAAAAGACAGGTAGATGTGTTTCTTAAGGACATGGTTTAGTGGTGGACTTGGCAGTGTTAGGTTTACAGTTGGACTCGGTGAACTTAAAGGTCTTTTTGAACCTAAATGATTCTATGGTTCTATGATTCTATTTTAAAATTGACAATTTATATTTCTTTTTTTCAGAATCATTACTTATCAATTTAATCTATCACATAGAAATGAAAAATGGGATTATAGTTTTTCAACAACAAATACAAATAATAAACCCCTGTACATTTTAATATTAGGATAATTTTCCTTGCTACTGCTTTGCAGGTAAAGATATTGGTTTTGCTTTGTAGCTTCCCCCCCCCCCTTTTTTTTCATTTTAGAGAAAGTATGCTGATCTATTTTTTTGTAGCTAGATGAAAATGAACGCAAAAGTCCTTACAGAACAATCCCCAAAGCCAACAGTGAAAATTACTGTTGCACCTTTTCCACACAGATAGCTAAACCAGATGAAATATTTGAAATTTAGCATGTTAATAGTGTTCATTTTGACAAAGATTATGATTGAAAAAGGAATTGATTAAATAATAATGACACAAGGGACCAGAACTTGGTGTAAACTCATTAGGCACTGACTGAGATTCCCTTTAGCACCTACTAAGGAAAACCAGCTGCTTCTGGACCTCAAAATTGACATTTTCTCTGCTCAGTCTGGCAGGTAGAGCAGCTGCTCAAGGACAGTATTTTCCCTAGGAGAAATTTGATTAAGGAAAGACATATGACCCTACATAACCAAAACATTCACTGAAGTATGATTAACAAAGTCTGAAAAAAATGAACACAAAATTCTGAGCATTGTTATGCAACTGTATACTGTACATTATTCCCTTAATAACTTAATGATAATTTAAATATATAACTTGTTTCCCTTGTCCAGATCCAGCATTTCACTGTAAAATAAATATACATCTGTTTACACCAAAGATTTATGTTCATTCCAGTAATAGGAGAAATGAATCCAACTATTATCTGAATTTCTGTGGAAAGCCTAGCCTACAACATTTGATCAGTGTTGTTGAAATAACAATGTCATTCGGTGTGCTGTGTTAAGACTATTAATAATTAGTATAAACAGCGGCAATTCAAAATTAAAGCTTCACTAACAAGAGTTCAGATATGAATATATAAATCAGAAAAAGAAAATCTTAAATATACTCCATGGCTTGAATGTCATACTTAAACAATAGAAGTGAACTGTATTTAACTAGATCTGCTTTGAGGCATACAATAAGTTTGAAGTTTAATTTTATTTGATTGCCTTCATGAAACATATCTGTTGATTCAAAATTTTTCCTTGACTGTTTTCCAGCTGTTTTCTGGGGTTTGAACTTGACTTTTCAGAACTATAGATCTATTCTGTGTTAATTCATAAAAGTGATACAGCAAGCAAGTGCTGGGAAGTTATCTGAGTTCAGTGTTTGTTGACCATGATCCCTCTGCATTAGGGTAGAACAAAGACCTGTGTAGCGTGTTTGTTTTCTGTTGCAGTGGCCAATTGTAAATATTTAAGAAAGAGGCTAGAAATGGGCTTTTTTTGTTATCCCAGCTTTCAGAGACATGCAATTGATGAACAGCCTGAGCCAATGGTTATAAACCTTGTATTTCATACCTTTCAATGCATTTCTTTATTAATGAAAATAATTTTTATTCTCTTCAAATCCTTCCTAAAAAGATGGGCAGATTTGGATATACGTTAATATTTTTACTAATACTCTTTTGTTATTTTTTGTAGATTTGAATTTGACTGCTTCTATACTAAACACCTCAGGAAAACATCAGAAAGAAGTGTATCAATGTGTAAATCAAATAGTGTTTTTTTGGGGTTCATAACAATTTCATGCCAATATAAAGAGCTGTGAAAATAAAGTGAATATTCCTTCTTTAGAAAGACAGAAAGACACAAACACACTCACAAACTCCACACCATTTAGACACCCAGTTCCAGTTATGAAATTCATAAGCCTGAACTAAAGATAGAGCATTTCCTGAAGAAATGACAAGACAGAAATGTTTCGTTTTCTTCTACACCCCCTACTGACTTTATACACTGCATTTAAAACACTTCATTCTAAATAACTAAGCACGTAAGTTTCTGTACTACATAAGAAATGAATTCTCAATTTAAATCTGAAAATGGGATGCACAGCAGACAGAATAAGAAAGTAGGTGAGAAGGTAGGTGATGTTAACTCACAAATGCAAAACACCAAGAAAAGGTCTGTATCAGAAACTCTACCATTTACTATACCTAAGCATCTGCTAATGCGCTCAAGTTCACATGAAGGCTCATAAACAAAAGCTTCGCCAGCTTATGTTTCAAAAAGAGCAGCTGCATTTTCCAATATTCTGTCTCTAACAGTAGCCAGTAATAGACTTTTAGGAAAAGAGGGTAAAAAACGGAGCAAGTGTGTGTGAATTACATTTGGTCATGCTATTCAGTACTGATTACTGATTACAGTAGCGGTTACTGATTGATTTGTCATTAGATTCATCTCATTCTTTTTTCTACTTCCAGACGTATGCTATGGCAAAATATCCCACAATTGTTAAATAGTACTTTCTTTTGTTTATTTTAACTCTGTCAGTTATGAATTATAAAATGTAGTGGCTAATAGTTTGCCATTCTTGTATGATTTTAAACACATCATTTATCCCTATTTTGAGGTTATACATATGGATCACATAATTCCTTTGGTAAAGATAGCCATTTGGCCAGGAAACTATCTATTTCAGGTACTCAGTCAGGAAATTAAAGACATAAATTTAGTTTCCACATTAACTATTCAGAATATAAATCCCATCTCTTCCATTTCAAAGGAAAATGCCCTGACAACTAGGTTGCAGAGTAATCCTGGTGCATACACAGTCCATACACCAACCAAACAGCTAAGTTTCTCCCCTTTAATTAAGTACACAAGTACAGTTAGACTGTCTCAGTTCAAATATGTAACATCTGCTGCATTTTAGACTTGACTGACTTCACATAAAAATCAAGCAGGAGCTCTTGACAGTGGCTTAACTATTTCTTTGATCAATGTCATATGCCATTACTGGGTATAGCCTTTGGCTAAAGAAAGTGTGATCGAAGACAGGAAAGAAGGCTGCCCACTTGTCTGTCCCTGGCCTTCACATGCTGCATTACAACCTTCCAGAGAGTAGATTAGACTGAGCTCACTGCAGTGTCCTCTGTTTTGGAAAACCTATAAAAGGGACAATGGGGTTAAGGAGAGAGCCTGCAGTAGAAAGGATAAGGGCACATTTACAACTGAAAACAAATTCAAAGCTAAGTCTCAGAAACAGTGAAAAGAAGGCAGCTTTCATGGGGATCCATGACCACACATTATTTTAACATTTAAAGACTCTAAACCACTAAAAGTTACCGTCTGGAAAGCAAGACTAAAGGAAAAGTTGGAAGGTCAGACTGGGTAAGAGGAAATTTATTTTCAGATTTGTATTTAATCCATTTCACTCCTAGATCTTAAGTATTTCACTATTTAAAATGCTTCCTTTTCCCCATGTATCAGTCTTAAAAATCAGAAGCTCGTTGCTATATTCTTGAATGTTGTAGGGGACATCACGATACCCAGAATCCAGTCCCAACTAGTTACTATATCAGCTAGATGTTACTAACAGCTAAGGTTCAAGGCCCAGCCTGTTAAGGTACGCCTTGCACTAGAATGAAGATTTTAGAGCACATTTGCCTAGGATTATATAGGATTACTTACATAGTGTAATCTGCTTCCAAAATCTCACATTTACTCAGGGCATGCTTGAGGGACAGCTCCTATCCATGACTTGAGTGGGGTTCATATGGTCCTTCAAGAGTGTGAAACTGAATATATGATACCAAATTGCACTCAAAAAAACACAGGACAAGAGATTCACAAAACTAAATCACAGTTTGAGCTAAGAATGAAATATAAGCATACCATTCAGAAGGGGTAGATTTGTTTTCTGGAAGCAAATAAAATCAGAGGTACGTGTACCATAGAAATGTCAAAGGCATGCCAGATATTTAACAGGCATAGGAAAAAAAGTACCTAGTGCTGCTAACCCAAAAACATATCTGAGGGGATTAGAAACCATAAGTACTAACAAGCAATGTCAAAATGTCTACAGAACTATTGTACAAATTATTGTCCAGAATATTCTGACAGAGGTTGCTAGACATGTTACAAAATAAACCTGAGATGTACTATTAGCAAGAGTAGAACAAATACTTTCTCAAATCTTTAGAAGTCTGATCTTCAAATAATTTTTTTTCTTCCCTGTTGCTTTGTCATTGGGATTCATATTATTCTCTTAAAGTTTGCATGAAAGCAACATTCTAGCTAGTGGTTACATGTTCTGCTCTCTCTCTCCAAGAAAAATATCTCTAACTACTGAAACAAAAAAGGGGTCTCTATGGAAAAGCGCATGTAAAATTTTTTCCGAGATAGTTTTGCTACCCCTGTTAAATTACATCATATTGTTAGACGTCATACCAAAAGTATACTTGCTGTTCATTTATGAAACAAAAATAGCCTAAATTCTCTGATAAGACCACATAGTGGGGGAATGGGACTTTGGGGGGTAAAAATTAAAACCAATGTTTATAATTATTCTAATTTTAATATCTCTTAAAATAATAATGTTATTTACTATTATAAAAGATAGAAATAAAAAAAGCATTAAATAAAACATACATACTCAAACAAAAAATGTAAAATTAAGATATGATAGAACAATTTACCTAAGGAGTCAGAAATAGCAGCAAAGCAGAGAAAAAAAATGTCAAAATCGTCATTAATTTTGTTTCTTTTTTTTTTCTTTTGGAAAAGTAATTCAACCTACACTTCTCGAAGAACTGTCACTCACAGATTGTTCCAGTTAACAGACTGTCACATTGAGCACTATACACAGCTCAGCGAAACTGGCACTGCTCCATAACTGAAAGGTTGTTTTTTTAAACCACTTTGAATTGTATAATATCCTCAGAGTCAATAATATAAAAGCAGCAGCTTTTCTCATATGGAAGAGAACTTCTATCATGTCCTAAATTAACTAATAAGTAACAAGCTCTTGCATTTTAAAATCCTCAAAAGGCAAATAACTGGATTAACTGTTCTTGCAGTGAGATTAGTGTGGATCAGGTCATAAAAGTGACGAATGGGCTCTAGTGTAATATTTGTATGAACATTTTCATGGATAATCTGTCTCAAATGCAAAAAGAGTACGTAGCATAATTTAGGTACTGTATTTTTGTGAGACAATTCTGTAGTGAAACCTGAAAAATTCTTTGTGTCTGCACTCATCTTTCAACAAATCATATTTAATCAAGAATTACATTTAACTAATTCTATTTATGTGTGTGCTTTTATGTGAGGCTTTTTCTGCTTCCCACACCACTCCACCAGCGAGTAGGCTGGTGGTGCACAAGAAGTTGGGAGGGGGCACAGCTGGGACAGCTGACCCCAACTGACCAAAGGGATATTCCACATCATATGATGTCATACTCAGCATATAAACCTGGGGGAAGAAGAAGGAAGGCAGGGGGACACATTCAGAATGATGGCATTTGTCTTCCCAAGTAACCATTATGCATGATGGAGCCCTGCTTTCCTGGAGATGGCTGAACACCCGCCTGCCGATGGGAAGCAGGGAATGAATTCCTTGTTTTGCTTTGCTTATGCATGCATGGTTTTTGCTTTCCCTATTAAACTGTCTTTATCTCAACCCACGAGTTTTCTCACTTTTATTCTTCTGATTCTCTCCCCCATCCCACCGAGGTGGAGTGAGTGAATGGCTGCGTGGTGCTTAGTTGCCAGAAGGGGTTAAACCACAACAATGTGATATTGAGATTAAGAAAGAAAGTACTGTATGGGACATGATATTTCAACTCATGTTCACATAAAAAAGCCCAATTCAAAGAATAAACATGCACATACATATCAGAAGTAATTTTTTGAGCTAATTCACATACATCACCTATAACATTCTCAACAATTAAGTGTTCACCCTGCTTCTGAATGTAGTGCTTATTTCTCTAATGTTGCTTTTCTGGGAAGAGTTGTAATGCACTGATTATTTTTTTTTTTAAATGTAGAAACGTGATGCAACTTATTTAACATGGAACCACACAGGAATTATTCTGAAGTTGGAGAATGAAGGCTGCAGTTATAAGGTGTTTTACTGCAGATTGAGGATAATCATATTTAAAAGGAAACCACCAGGCTGAAAAACAAATTCTTATCCTAGGGATCTCACTGATAGGAACAAAAAAGTAACAGTGTTAATAACCTTTGCCTAACCCAAAGATATGGAAAACATCACTGATGAAGAGAATAAGAACAGGAAGAACTGAAGTCTGTGGGAACAGAAATGGAAATTAACTGTATCACTATAAAGTGTGTGATTGCTAACAATAGAAGTGTATATGCATGGAGATTCTGAGTTGGAAAGGGCAAAGGACAACAAAGTCCTGTCTCTATTCATCAACTAGTAGTGTAATGGAGACATGAAAAAGTCATCGATGTTTGTAGGGCTAATGAGGTCATGTACTTGCAATAGGCAAGGACTTGGTCCAATGTGCAAAACACAGGGGAGACTTCATTTGGAATATTTGAAAGAATTGCTATGACCTAATTTTATGTTTCTAATTGAAACATATTCATTATAAGAAAAGTCTGCCTATGCAATTAATAGAAACAAATAAGCTTCAGAGTATGTGAACAATATTCTGAACTACTCTGAATGGCCTGCTTTGCAGTTTTATCATATGAGGAAACTATATTAGATTCCTCAGACAAGTAATATGGGCAATTCTTTGTTGTATACAGTATGGGTCATTGTTTTTAATAGATTTATTCAGATGCAGAAAAGTAGTGACCATGACATTAGCCTAATGTAGACAAAAATGTTAAATCGGATTGATTCACTTATCCTAGTGAAATGAAGGCTATATAGAGTTATAATTTCTCATAAATATATCACTGAGCTAAAGTGCAATGTTGGCACAAGAACAAATTAATATAAATACACCAGAAATAAATTTAGGAGAAAAAACAGATTTCTAACTTTTGAGCTAACAATGTTGTGGAATAGTAAGTCAGTAGATTAAGTGTGGCAAAAATGTCTTGCTAATTTTATTAGAAAGGTGAATCAATTTAAAATATGGCTGCTTACATTATCAGGGGTCTGGGTTCAGTGACATGTAGAAATGTGCAAGTTCTTCAAGAATAAGGCAGACTTAACCTGTAAGACTCAAAAGGGGTTTTACATTTATTTTATTAAGAATTAAGGGGAATTCTCTTTTGTAAGTTCATGAAAGTGTTTTAGCTAATGTGCTTCCTATGATTTCCCATTTCTAGTATTTCAAGGTAAATGAATTTGCACAAGGCCAGTTTTTATTTCCTAGTGATATATATAAACTTCCATGATACCCTTTAACATTCCAAGGAGGTGAAACAGAAGTAGTTCCTTTCAGCTAATAAATGGTTCAGATGTGTAAAAACAGTGTTGGGAATTTGGATCACTTGACCCTTTTACTTCAAAGAGTAATCAGGAAAATCTTCATGTTAAAACCTAGTTACTAAATACTTTTAGTTCACCTTTGCAGCTATTGTGAGACAGTCACTACTACCTGTTGACAGAAACAACCTGTTTGAAAATAGCCCTGCAGCAAAGGCTGCAAATTTCAGCTACCCTGAAGAAAGCTCTGAAGGTATAGTTTTAAACAAAAAAATTTCTTTTACATAGACTATTTTAGGAAATGTGTTCTTTGGAGACTCTAGAAGAAATCAAAGTGAAAAGAAAGACTTACAAGGTACAGATCTTGTGACAGTGTAATTACATATAATTTCAAAATTATAAAATATAGAAAATGAAAATGTAAAATAGCATTGTTACTGTGTTTCCTCATATTATCAACATTCATTCAAGTCATGTGTTACTATTAGTTAGGCATTAGGCATGCTATACCAGTATTAGTATTACTGCAGTCATGACAGTTGAAAGATGCAACACAAGAAAAATTTCTAGAAAAGGAGAACATAATTTTTGATACTATCTGACACACCTAACCTTTCTTTGTAAACTAGGTACAAACCTTTACATAAGTGAAAATGACACACCTTGGAGAATTATGAAAAAAGAAAAGAAAAGCTAGAATAGTTTTCAGACACTAAAACATCAGACAGAGTAGGTATGCAACAAAGTTGTATAAGCCTCAGCAGTCCCTGTTAATTTGCTGTTTTCCACGACTAAGTACTTCGACAGTCTAACAACACCCTGCCAAAACAAGCTTAGCTGCTGATCACATGTTGTTCCAGCACAGGAGTTGTGCTTGAACTCCTTGAGAACTGTGTGCAGCTCTGTAGTCCAATATTATTTGACAATTAAGCTTATATATAGCTTATAAGCTACTAAATTTATAGCTAGTTTGTGTTTATGTGTGTTCATGTGTTTGTTGGCGGTGCTGACCTTGAGCAGCTGTTCTGCTATACAGGTAATTCTTAAATAACCACAGAACTGGAAAATAAATCAGGGGTTTGAATGACTCTGTTTCATTTGGTTCAGTAAATGTTTAAATGTTTATATGCAAATAAACCCACCAGGCTTTGTCCCCCAGGTAATCCAAAATGGGTGTATAAAGTACTCTTGGAAAGGAAGGTGATTTAAAAATCTCAGATTAAAAAAAACCAAAGCAATTAGCCGTCCTACTTTTTGGGTGAGTACTTAGACATTTATAACTGAATGGCAGAGAAATCACCAATAGATTCCTGAATCTAGTCTCAATTTGCCTTTGCTTTTCTCGTGCAAGACAAAATTTCTTAACACTTTGAATGGAATATATTCTTTAAAGAAAAAGATGTTTTTAACATTTTCATTTCTATTAAAAAACCAAAACCCAAATACTGTTTCTGCTCAAGCTAGTTTGATTCAAAAGGATCAATTGCATTTGCAGCTTCAACCTTTACTTAGCTTCCACACCTTCTCTGTTTGAAGTTCCTTCAGGAGAGTAAGGGATTGGATGTGTCCAAGATTATATGAGTAAGAAGCACACAAACAAGTCAATTTCTTTTTCTTTTTTTTTTTTTTTTTTTTGGAGCTTTTTATGTACCCTAATGGAAGCAGCAGTCATATTGATTATTATGACTAAATGTACTGCTTTTCCCCATCATTATTTCTTAAAAGGCGTGAATTGAATCTTAAAACCTGTATTCTGCATTTGTAAGTATACCAATTTGGCCTGTCCTATTACCATTTGTCAAAATCTTGACTTTCAAGTAATATGTACAATTTTTCAAGCCACAAGATTCAGTTAAGGAAGAACAAGTACTCTTAATTAGATTGATTACACTGTTACTTGGCGTATTCATTCATCCTTAACATGCTGTTAATGATCCTATGCCAAAGATCTGTACACAACCTACAGTGTTGTAACCTATTTCTCTAATGTTTATATTGGACAAATTTTTGTATTTACCAGTATTTTGGACTTAGTATATCTCACTGGTCAGTTCACCTGTCTTTTAATGCACTACCTTTTCTTTCCTGATCTCCAGTTTAAAACATATCTGGATCTCTCTTATGGACTGAGGCTATGTTAATTTGAATCCTCTTGAGTCACCTTGAATTCAATTGAACTTAGTGTGTTGACTTCAGTAAGAAGGAGTTTAGGAAAATATACGTGGACGAGGAGATTGCTGTTTAGTCTCCTGCTCTGTTATAAATGACCAGAGAATCACTTCTCTGTTCTTCTGCAAGAAGAGCAGTGTTAACAAATCCATTATAGATGGTGAAATACCTGCATATTATGATAAAGCAGAGGTTAGTCAAAGAACAATGGTGGAACCGACCATTTCATAAATATGTGAAATAACCACAGGCTACTGTTCCTTATTTAATGTTTCCCAGTTCAATTTTCTTTTCCCTGATAATTTAATTTTCAATTTCCTTACACGCTCCTTGTCAGATGTCTACTTTTTCACAGAGGTTTGATTTTACTTTCCAATTTCTTTATTTTGCTGTAATCAAATTTTTACACTAACTGTATCCACTACACCTGTATAAATTTTGCATTTTTCTCTGCAGTTTAAACATACATAATTTCAGCTCATTTTCTCATTTAATCTCTTTTTGTTATTGTTGCTTTTTTCCCCTGAAGAATGTTTGTCTAAAGCCTGCTAAATTTATGACAATTTCTCCCTTTTTATCAGAAGACAGTGAAGCACCACTCAGCTTGATAATATCTGGAATGGGTGAAATGTTGTTTGTCTCTTTAGTGACTATTGAAATTAGTAGTCAAATTCCTGATGGTTGCTCAGCATATAAATAATGGCAAAATTCAGAAAAAGATAATGCAAGATATGCTGATTCCTTTCAAGTTAAATTACAGTAAAGTTAGGAAGATAAACAAGAATAATGAAACTGGATTCAAAAACCACCTGAATTATGATCCAGCCAGCAGATGACAAGTGATGTTCAGTGAAGGAAGACAATAAGGCTGAAGATCTTACTTCTACTATGCAAATATTCTATGAATTGAAGACCCAGGCAAACCTTTTTGCTAACCTATATCCAATTATGGAGTATATTGTGCTTTTGTTACTATGGGAAAGAAAAAAGACTATATCTTATGCACCCTAGCAATCTCAAGGATAAGATGTTGAAGATGTAAAATGATTCCTTTGTAGTGAATCTGAAGGGGCTTATTTTCATTTTTATTGGATGTTCTTATTTGGAATGGATTCATTTGCTTACATTTTGGAGTATCAATCTCTATTATTTGCCTGAGCATGCTGAGGGAGGTGTAATATGAAAATGGAAAAGCACCAACAATTACTGAAAACAAATGCAAAATATTGTCTATAAAATGTTACCTCTTCTACAAGGAATTATCAAAGACAGAAAGCATAGCTGAAGCAGAAGTGTGGTCAAAAAATAACGTGGAAAAAAGTAAGGAACAAAAGCCTTTTTACTTTTTTCATCCAATGAATTCTGTTGAATTTAATGTTAGTATTAGGGAACAGCTTTTGACACTAAGAATATAAATTGGTCCAAAACCACAAAATGTTTGGTAACGATGTAGTTCTAACTCTCAGTGCATTTGTTATGTTGTCTAAAATCACTGTTGGGAAAGAAAAATGTCTTAAAAGGCAAAAGTCAAAGTTTCTTCAAAAAGTACCAGGAGTTTCTACTCTGTTTGAGGCCAAGCATGTGTTGACTTATGTATGCATCAGCCAAAGAGCTGAAGAGACAGGCTTTTACAAAAAACATTCCAAACAGTGTCAGCCAAACATCTGAAGGAGGCATTTGGATAAAAGCATGTAGCATTCTCATTAGTTCAGGTGAACACGAGAGTTTTCAGCTGTCTTTCCCCCATTTGTCAACAATACAATGTATTTAAGTTGTGCAAAGATATCAAAGTAGAGTTATAAACACTCCTGAATCAAACCACTCTACCAGCAGCTGTAGCAGATGTCAGAATCTTTCTCAGCTACTTAGAGAACTTGCCAACAACTGCAATTGCTTCAGTTTCTTGATTCTCACTCTGTTTGTTTAAATAATTTAAATGAAAATGTTTTTGCAACGACTTCAAACACAGAAGTGTAAATATTCCATTAAAATTTTGCAAAAGGAAAGATTAGTTTCTAACCTTATACACTGTATTTTTATTCTTTATCATCTTGTTTTAGAATCCAAATTTGTGGCCTTTAACATCATAAGGAGAGAAAAAAAATAATATAAAACTTGGCTTTTGGGGTATATTTTGCCTTTATCTGTTCCATCAGTCATCATATCTGAGGGCCAGATTCTTATCTACTGTAAATCAAAAGAGATTTCAAAGAACTGGTTTACTGAGTCAAATATTTGGAGAGGAGTATGGAGCTGGAAGATAACTGCTCTCTCTTTTTAATGTCCTCACTGTATGGTGTATTGTAAGGCTGTAAAAATATATTGGACTGAGATTTACTTAGCTTTTAATGTGAAAAATTTTAATCTTAATTAAATTTTAGAATTGCAGATTTTGTTTCATGAAAATGAAAACCTCAGTGTCTTGCTTCAGAAAAATCAAATATAACAATAAAACTAATTATCTGCAAAGAACAACTTATCTGCATATACCCCCTGTATAAAGTGTAAAGCTTGATTCATTCAGTAACAAAATCTAATTTTCCTCAATAAAATTAGAACTTTGGAACTTGTCTTTCTTCGCTATTTGAACAGAAGGAAAGTAGAACTAGAAGGCTAATCTGTACTGGGATCTGAGATTATGCTGAAGCTAATACCAGCCCTCTCACACCAGAAATGTATTTTGTTCTTTTGTTGTTAGTTTTACCTTTTCTGAGACATTTTTGCTCTTGATTTTTAAATTTTAAAAGATTCACCATGAAATATATTTTTTTACAACATTGCATGCCTACGTAAGTCATAGATAACTACTTATTGGACTGTGAATTATGGAACAGCATATTTATTATGAAAAAAATTTCTGGGACTCAATACAAGTAGAAAACATAGTTGTTCTTGGAGAAATAATGGAAGTAGATAAAGCTGATATATGCTGCTCAATTATATGATGCATCTATAGAGGATGTTTTGAAAATCATTTGATCTGGATATCTTCCCAAGCACTTTCTTTTTCCCAAGCACTGCTCCCTCCTATCAAGTACATCTGTTTGATAGCTGCTTTTATAGTTAGACTTGATTATTTCTTCTCTAAATAAGCTTGCAAGCATTTTTGCCTATGTGAAAATTGTAATTAACTTCACTGAAGCACAGCAGTTTTAAAGGTACATGTCATTGACCCAGGATTTTTTGAGAACTGCAGAGTTCAGCTGTGTCTACCATTAGTAAAGCTTTTGTTGTATTTGTATCCAAAGATTTTGCCCTTTCACTGTCAAAATGATTTAGCTACATCTCTATTTCATGAGGGCAGGAATGTGGAAACAATCTCTAACTTGCAGTAATAAAAAAATTTCAGAAAAGCTGACCTGTATGATGAGGGTTTTCTTAACCTCTTTAAAGATATGACTTTGAGTTACAGACTGAAGTATTATTACGTATACTTTGGTGCCAATATGTATAGTTTTTCTTGAATATTTTCTGCTTTGTCTATGATAGTACTGAAAATATTTGACTTTTTCATAAGTAAAAAAAAAACCAAACCACATAGTCATATAAACCTAAAAAAAATTCTGTAACTATATTATCAATGCTTCCTGTGACCACTGATTTACTCACAGAAAAACTATACAAATTACAAAAACAAGCCAAACCCCCAAACCTATGCATGAGTCAGAAACATACAAAGTGAAATATGAAAATATATAGGCTTCAGAAAAAAAGCAACCAACCAACCAAACTACAAAATTTATAAGGGTTTCAATATAACAATATGATTTAAACGGTTGTTTTATAATAACTTTCAGCATGGTAAACTCAGAAATTCCTTTTAAGATAGAGGCCCACTACTCAAAATGCTGTCCAACTTCCAACAACTGGAAAAATTGACTAAGACCACATTTTTGTGATTCGAATTAGAAGGGCTGGATTTTTAATGGAGATACAAATACCTAGAAGTTCGTATTTCTGTTGTGTATTGAGTTTACCCAGACAGGCCATGTTGTATAATAAGGACTGAAATTCAGATATGATAAAATGTGAATATTAAACAAATGCAAGCCAGTCAAGAGTGATCAGACTAAAAGTGACATTAAATTGCAAAAATTGTTGCATGAAGCCTGCATAGTACACTTTCTAGAATTAAATTAATTAATATAAAATTAAAAAATTAATAGTGAATTAATAAAATTTTAGTTATTATAAAAATACATAAGTAAGATATTGTTTGTAATGTCCTGCAAAACTGAAACATTAGAAAGAAGATTGAGAAAAATAAATAAATTACAGGTTTTGATATTTTTTCAGATATTAGCAATTCTTTTTTTTCCTGTGAAAAAATAGGCTAAATCACAGAAAGAAAGGATTTTCTGAAATAGCTGGTTTCTTGTATCTTAAGTCTTTAAGGTAAAAAAAAATCCCCAAACCCACCAAAAGTGTGATACAGTCTCAAAAGCTAGCAACAATTGGCTTGTACTGCCTCGATTTTATAGTTTAGTGATTTTTTTGCACCTGTTGTCTTAGAAGCTGTCCTCATGCACTTAGAAAGAGGTCATACCTGAGTCATCTATACATAAACATATACTTGCCCCTTTCTCATAATGATATGACATAATGTTGCATGGTAAGTTTTTCAAGTTTGCTTAGTGGTAATGTATCTTACTGTCATGCAAGGATGCCTTGCCACTCCTCATTCTTCCTCTGTTTCTTGCCAGGCAGTCACAGGCTTTGTACTAAGAAGACCATTGAGTGTCCCTTCCCACATATTAGAGGGAAGCATGTTTTGTTTGAGTTGTTTGGGTTTTTTTGGTGTGGGGGTTCCCTTAGTCATTTATAGAAATGTATGACTGCTGGAAAGGGAAAGGCAAATGAGAATTTGAGGAGGAAACCTCCAAACCTTTTCATGTAATTAAAGTAAATGAAAGATTTTGTGTATAACATTGTCTATCTTCCTTGCATGTATGTATGTATGCATGCATATATTACACACATGCAAGATATGTGGATATGTTATGTTTACGAATTGGGAGACTAGGAAAAAGGAAAGAGCCACTGACAATACATTTTTAAAAGTACTTACAAATTTTGAGATATATTACATTTGTTCTGCTGGTAATACAGAAGTGGTGATACAATGCTTAGACCAGTAAGAATTGCATACATGTTGAGAATACTTTTTGGTGAGTATTAAACTCATTTAAATGTTTACTTCACTCAAAGAAATATCTGTAGGGTGTCTTCAGTAAATTAGTTTCATTCCTCAGAGTTTACAGAAGCATCAGAGTTTCTTGTTTGGTTGTCATATTCAGAATATGCTATTAATATTATAAGGTTTTAACTGCATCTATGTGTGCTGTGAACTAATTGATTCCAGCTCCAGACACTTTATCAGCAGATTTAAAAATGATCATACTTCTTAGATGATCAATTTAACTGCTGGTGCATACTTAAGAGTAACCCAATCGATTCACCATTTTAGAAAGGATGGCTCAGTGAAGAAACTATCAGCTAGGTAGAATGATTGCTATCTTACAAAGTCCTACCATTTTACAAACTTAGCAGTATAAATAATCAAATTAAATCAGACTTTTGCTGATGTCATGACAAATAAATTATCTTTTGACATTAACTATTACACATATGCAAAAGCTTAAATTTTTGTCTTTCAGCTTCATTATTGATAGTGGACTTCTGATATCTGCATCTCTAGGCTTTGCATCACATTTTAATTCCTTTAATTGTGAAATGTATATTGGGACAGAAACAAAAATGAGCAAAAAGAAGCATCTATTTTCATGTTGTCTGATTTTTGGAGCAAAGGTATCAATTGTACTGTCATTAAGGTTACATATATTTTAAGGTAAAAAGACTTATTAGAAACCTAATAATTTAAAACAATTTCCATTTTAGAATAGTCAAAAAGTATGTATATTGGTAAGATCTTAGAAACTTTTTGCATCTTTTGGAGTTTTCTTTCTTTTTTTATTAGGTGGATGAAACAAACCCCACAGAACTTTGACACAAATATCATTTACACATGACTACTTTGTATTTTGAGTCTCTTTCTGGATGTGATTGACCATCTACTTAATATAATAAATTTTCTTTCTTTACAGCAGATGTTGCAGTTAAGGTTAAAGAAGTGGGTAGCATTTTCATGTGTTTACTATTAATCTGTGTTGCTTAGTTTAAATTCTTATTTGTGCCTAAAGACTAGGACTGTAGTGGTTACAAAAACTGGAGTCTGACAAAGTAATGAATTCCTTTAACTTTTCTTTAATAATAAAAGTGTATCGTTCTTCCATAGTTCTAAAAGTTAATACATTTTGATAGAGTTTGGCTTGAGTGACCAAAGTGAAACCAAAGGAGCATAGTGAAAAACTTGGTTCCAAGTAACTAAGTTGCACTGACGAATATTCCTTCTGGTTCACTGAAAAAAGGAAGATTACATCAAGATTTCATGGCATCTATCGAAATAGACAGGGTAGCTGTATTTTATCAAGGTAGGCATTTGTTATGACTGAGAGGTAATATGACAGCTTGTTCTGCAACATTTCAAAAGATTATGGATTTTTTTTTCACATCCAGTAAACTTTATTTTATTGAAATGAAGAATCTTTCTTGAAATCACTTCTTAGTGCTGCATTTGCAGATATTTGTTAAACTATCATTGAGTTGTTCTGTGTGCCTTCTTGTTGCACCATCCATATACTTTGTCTGAAACTGGATATCATTATTAATCCTGCCACTAGATGAGAGTGTTGGAGAAATTATCTTTGTTTTACTCTTAGACCCCAATCCTGCAGTGGTATAATCATATCATCTACAAAAAGGTCCCGGCTTGCTTCAGGGAGATAATCTGTACGACACTATTTGAATATGAGATTGCAAGATCTTCACTGAATCGCGCATCTTCAAATATTCTATGGCAGAAAAAACATTTCAGTGCTTCCGTTATTATAGAAGTACACTGTAGTGGGCTTGCTTGTTTATTCTTCTGCATTTCCAACACACAAAGGAATTTTGGTTATCAAAGCCTTGTTGCAGCCCAGGTAATCTAAATCACTTGCCTAAAGTGTCTAAATTACGATCCTCAATTTCCAAACCACAATCTACAGTCAGTGGAACTTAACTGTCCCTTCCAGAGAGTGATTCCGGTAGACTGACCGACAGATTAAGCCTGCTTGTGTAGAAGTTACGTGAATTTTTAATTGTTCTTTTACAAGGTTATGGAGGCATTTGATAGAGAATATCTTATCTATTTTTTATGATAAAAAAAGTCTTATTCATGAAGGCACTGATCTATACTTGACACTACGACATAGATGAACCTTACTCAATGCAACTGCCAGGAAAGCAAATAGGAGTATTTCAGATACATTATTGGCTAGGAAATGATTGAAAAAGCAGCACAGAAATTGTTCTTAACTTTACTGGAGTGTATGATTTTTGTAGTACTACTGATGCTGTCCAGTGCTATTTGCAAATAGCCCCATTAGATCTGAGAGGTAATTCTTTTTCTAACATAAAGAATGGTGACAGTTTTTGTTTCAAACAAATGTTACATTCTTTAACAATCACTATTGTCCCAACTTCAGCTTTGAATTTTGTCCCTTTCATAGAGCCAAAAGCAGAGTCAAATTGTTGTACAAAAATGACCACTCAAGAGTATTTAAATTTCCTGAATCCATGTTTCATTCCAAGACTTATAGTTGATTTTACTATGATAATTTTAACTGAATTTGCCAACCTTTGGAATCCAAGAAAGACACAAGCCATCTATACTAGTTTGGGGATTTTCACATTGTATAACTCCACAGTTTAAAGCCCTGTGATCATCCAATAATTGTCCAAAGGAAGTCTAATTCTTACTAGTCACAGACTGTCTACACAAGAAAAGGCTCACTATTGGAAAGATCAAAGGAAGGAAGTGACAGGGTCTAGTTTTCACTCACATTCTCAGGACATATCATTCCCTTCATTGTATTTTTAGAAAGGGTGAATATACAGGAATCTCTTGATTTGTGTCCATAACAGAACTGAATGTGACAAATAATTTCACCACCTACTGTGCTAAAAATTGCTGTTATCCTTCCTTTAAAAATTTTGCACAATGTCTCCTTCAGATTAGTGCTGTGACTTACTGTTTCTACAAAAAAATATTCCTAGATAAAAAAGAAACATTTCTACAGCCATCTTACTCACCTTGCTTTTCCTTTTATTATCTTACGGTGTCTTTTAGTCTTGTCTTTTTTTATTTGAATCATATATAATAAGAAGTGTCTCCCCTGCATACATTTTTATATATTTTACATTTTTTACCACGGTAGAAGATACAGCAGTTTATTAGTTACCATGATTTTATTATTATGCCTTAAATTTTACTATATAATTTCAGTCCATACACTTTATGTAGGTAATTATGAGAGAGGTTAAATTCCAGAATACAGTCATACGTATCATAACACTTATTTTTGATTGATTCATCCCATTGGAGACATGCAGATTAGAACACACTTAAGTTACACCAAAAGAGATGCTTTATAATGTCTTTGGCTGCGGTTTAATGTTTTGAATCAATAAATTGCTGTCAGCACTCCACATTTTTATAGTTCCTAGCTAATCTTTCAATACCAATTAGTTGCTACATTTTAGATTTTATATGGTTTTATGGGGAAGGTGGGAAATAACATGGTCGCTTATTGCTGACCACAGTTTGGGAACCAATAATTAGACTCCTGTGAATGTTTTATACTGAGCCTGACATCAACACCTTCTTCTGCAAGAAGACTGACATGAACCTCCTAGATGGCTTCTATGTACACAGTGATTCATACCTTTAGAGGAACCATCATTCTGAGGCTCAGTTTTAACTGTGAAGCAGTTTAAAAGAGGTGAAATGTAACTTCCATCTCAATCAGTATTTAAATGTGAAAAATTTAAGTTTTTCTATTTAAGAATACTTGATTTCATTACGATTGATTATATTTTTCTTGGACATGTAATGTAGAGTGGTTGAGATTTATTCTTTTTAAATCACTTTTTAAATTACGATATTTTAAGATTGTGTTACGATTGCAACCTTACCAAAAATCAACCTTTCAGCTTTACAACCTTTGTATTGTCTTGTCCTGTCTTTTCTTTTCCTGTCTTGTCTTTTCTTATCTTATCTTTTATCTTATCTTATCTACCTTATCTTAAGGTGTTTTACAACAGGCTGCACTTATCTAGTTCTTGGTGTGAAAGATACAAAATATCACTGCAGAGAGAATTATTTATGAAACATTAAAAGCTATTTCCTATGAAATATGCATTGCGCATTTGAATGTACAATGCAAAACATAGGTAAGTGGTAGAGGCGGTGATGTTGTTCAGAGTCACAAAATGATAATAGTTAAGTAAAATCTTGCAAACTCAGAACACTGACAAATTTCTTCTGTATTTAGCTGGAACACTTATGTGTCTTGTTATTACCCACCAAATGGTATTCGCCATTCCACAGTCATTGCTGGTAGAAGATATCATGTGATTATTTTTTTTTTGGTTAAAGGATTTCATGTGTTTTTTTTTTTTTTTTTTTTTTTTTTTTTTTTTTTGCACTCAGGTTATGAAATTGATGAGTAAAACCAAACCAGGCTTTTGGGTGATGGTGGAAGGTTGCAGCTTCAAAAGGAAGGAAATCAGTATTGACATCGATATTTCTGCATTCTCACATGCTTCCAGCTTCTGACATGCTTACAGCTACTATTAAGTGCTTCTATGAAATGTTCTCCACCTGAGGAAAAAAGAGTGGGCTAGAAACATAAAAGGAACAGAGAAGAGTTGAGCAAAAAGAGTCTGAAAGTATGAGGCTTCTTCTGAAATACATACCCGCTTACATTTATGGCATATTAATTCTTTACACTTAAACTATGGAAAGACTAAAGAAAAAGACAGATAAAATCTTCATAACAGGAAAATAACTCCTTCTCTCCACTGTCTCTCTTTCTTTGTCTGCATCTACTTGAAAGGTTCACCATCTCCCACTCTGCAGAATATTATATGCATTTATACATTACTTAGATGTAAAATACTTTACATATTTTTTATATGTTTTTTAGACATTTGCATTGCACCATGGCAATCAGCCACAGTTATGCACTGTTGGCTTGATAGATGCCATATTTTAAAATACTGGGCATTATTTTTAAACAATCACCCACCAATTGCTTCCCTATTTCCTTTACTGTCCTGGAGATGAAATTAAGAGGGTAGCAGAGCATGTGGCAACAGCTTCCTCACCTTTAGTTATAACCGCTTACATAGTCTTGACAAGCTACTGCTAAACCATTGTATTTTCTGGATGAAAAAACAGACAGAATTAGAGGCAGCAGAAAAGGAGAGGCATAAAGGGTAGAAGACAACAGGAGCCTTCAGCTAAGCAGGTATGGTTGGATAGATATAAGGGGGATATCTGTAGAGCCTTTTAGTACTCTTCTTTTCAGCTCCTGCTCAAGTCTTTTAAGGTGGTTCTGTATTGTATGATTTTAATGAGGGAAATGAGATTTGTTGCTTCAGCACAGATAATGTTGAATTACAAAGGTTGTATAGCAACTCAAGTGTCTGATGTTGGTAAAGCCTAAAATTTTTACTTCCCAAAAGGTACTGTATTAGATGTGTAGGCTGTAGACAACAGTAACAGTTCTTGAAGTGGAAACCTGAAACTTCATCTTTTCGTCTTCAAAAACCTCAGAGCTTTGTCCTCTGAGCTTCATAAAATTTCTCCTTTCCTTGTAGGTCAGCCAATAGGGAATGACAAAAACCCTGTCCTAAGTGTTCCGATTCTACATTTTTTATTTAGGCTCATATAACAAGCTTTTTACTGACCTCTACTTAAAATGTGGACAGAATTGCAAATAAGAAAAGGCGGCAGCTTGTAAAGTAGAATCCAAGAGAAGAAAATGACAGAACAAATGAGTTACACAAGTCATCACTGTCAGTGATTCTAATGCTAATGCTAAAGCAAATAAAATGGCAATGAAGTTAAGCAACAATGTCATTCAGATCAGTTAGTGAGACTCCTGAATAAAAAGTTAAAATAAAACCCACCAGGAACCAGATTAAGCTTTCTTATGCTAGAGTAAGTGAAGTCTCAAAGTCAAGTTAAATTTTCCCTATATTTACACACACTAACCTGCGGTCTATCAGGCCTCCAGCAGCAGTGCTAACTACATTTCTAGCATATCTCATGTGCAAAAAGATTCCCTGACCCAATACTCATAATTATTCCTTAGTATAGCCAGGTCAGTACATTTGCTATTGATCTAATGTTGAAAAATTTGCTTTATCCTAAAGATTACATTTAGCCACTGTTATAAATTGTAGGAATAGAGACAAAAAAAGGAACAATACCAGACAAAAAGTTAGTTAAGATATGGGCAAACAGGATAATCTACTGTCTGAAATATTTGTTGGAAAATTCATAATCCTGAAGGCTGTTAGTGCCTTCTAATTGTAGAGGTTTTTATTCAGGCTTTTTTACTGATGACCTGTGTCTTGTTCATTTTTGTTTAGGTTTGTGGATTAGCAGCCTCAATTTTTAGTTTTGCAGCCCATATCTTCACACTTCTAAGCCCTCGTTTCTATGTTTAAAGGGATTAAGCTTGATTTCTGTGAACCATTATTCACTTCCAACATTTTTATCAAGACTAGAAAATGGGTTGGAACCAAGGCATTCCCAGGTTCCCTCCTTCCCATCCTTCTTATCCCTGAAGAAATTTCTGTGTTCCGACTCACGATACAATTAAGATTTTATTTGCAAACCCTGTGATGGTGATTCAACCTTTGCCACTAGGGGTCTCAGTAGCTAAACTATAGAGGTAACCGATTTTCTTTAATATCAAAGTATTTCAAAGGCTTAAAATGATGAAAGGAGAATAGAGAAAAATGAAATATATTTAAAAAACCCCAAAACAGAACCCCCAAAATAGAAAAATTATCAGCAAATATTTTTAAGTTTATTTTTTCCTGTAAGTTAATTATAGATATATTGTTCTCAGTTCTATCATTTGTATCTTATGTTTGATAAATCATTTTAAACTAAGCATTAGTACTCTACCTCAGCTTGTCCTAGCACCCAGATGTGGTTGGCAGTATTGCTGTCACTCAGCAAGGGTAAACACATGTAGAGCCATCTTGGAGGCTTTGTTTTCAATGTTTTGCAACAGATTTTCAGATGCACTATGAAAACTTAAATGTTTCCCAATAAATAAGAAGTATTATAATTATGTGGCCATATTTATCAGATAAAAATGTAAAAATTATTCTTGACCATTCCACTAATATAGCAAATAACTGTTACTGGTCACCAAACTGAAGCAAAAAAGCTTCAAAGTGGTGTCACGGTTCAACACCAGTTGGCAGTTAAGACTCACACAGCCACTCACTCACTCCCCCACAGTGGGATGGGGGAGAGAATCAGAAGGGTAAAAGTGAGAAAACACATGGGTTAGCAGTTTAATAGGTAAAGCTAAAGCTGTCCATGCAAGCAAAGCAAAATAATGAATTAATTCTTTACTTCCCATTGGCAGGCAGGTCAACTATCTCCAGGAAAGCAGGGATCCATCACGAGTGATAGTGACTTGGGAAGACAAACAGAATAATTCCAAATGTCTCCCCTTCCTCATTCTTCCCTTCATCTTTTACTGCTCATCATGACATTATATGGTGTGGGATATCCCTTTGGTCAGTTGGGGTCAGCTGTCCCAACTGTGTCACCTCCCAACTTCTTGCGCACCCCCAACCTACTCACTGGTGGGGTGATGTGAGACACAGAAAAGGCCTTGACTCTGTGTCAGCATTAACAAAAACATCCCTATGTTATCAACACAGTTTTCAGCACAAATCCAAAACATAGCCTGACACCAGCTACTATGAAGAAAATTAACTCTATCCCAGCCAAAACCAGCACGCTGACCTCTGGATTATAAAGTATCTTTGCTGAGCTTGTACTACATACTATCTTTCAAACCTCTTTTCCTGAAATAACCTCTGCTTAAGGCTTTCATTATAAATTTATTCCACCTCTCAAATATTTTCTGTAGCTTTTAATCTTTTCAGCTTTTTATCATACTTTTTTAAAGTAACAGATATGAAAACAATAAGCAGTATTCTAGAATTTGTTTCATGGGTTCCAAAATCAGAAGCCCTATCAATTTTGTATTTGTCCTGTGCAGTAGCAATTTTCTGTGAGGGTCATCTTCTGCAATGTTTCTTTTGCAGCAATCACTGTTCAGTAGACAGCTCCTGTATTCTACAGCTATCTCCCCTGGACCCTTTGCTTCTAAATATACAACTTAGACAATACATTAGCGTGTATGATACACCTGCCTCATCTTTTTTTTAATGGTTTTATTGACCTGCCCACCAACAGTTTATTTCTGGGACAATGAGTTCAATTGCCTTCTCCATGTACAATCTAGATGGAGGTAGCCTAGAATCACTAAGCACTTCAACTGCTTATGCAAAGATAGATGGGACCTCAGTCCACCTAGATTCTTTCTAGAGTTAACAGAAAGAAAGAAGCACTTCTAAAATATTATTCTGGTCTTGAATGAGCAGAATCACCCTTTCTGTCTTCCTTTTCTGCCTCTGATGACTGAGCTTCTAACGTGGATGAGATGTTAACTGGAATTAACTTAGGACTTAACTAAGAATTTATTGCTATGATTTTCTATTGTAAACCAGGGGTTCTTAAAAATGAAATGTCAGAAGAGGAAGATGACATAGGTAGATCAGTGTCTCATAGGATGTTTAAGAGCCAACTATGCAAGGTGACTGCAAAAAAAAAAATAATCTAATTTTTGGATGTGCAGAGTAGCATCTCCAGAAACAATGGGTAAGTAATAATATCATTGTGCAAGACCTCAGCTGGCATATATCCTCAGTAATAAAGAAATAAGACAGGGAAAGTTAACATAGAATTCACAGCTGTGATCAAGGAAACAGAAAATTGAACTACGGTTGGAAAATAGAGGTTAGCTTGTTTAACTTAGGAAAATAAAGGCTGAAAGGCATATGATTGATATTTATAGTACTTGAAGGTAAATATTAGGCAGGAAAAAGCTAATGTCGGAAAAGGGTATACATGCACCATGACAATATTAGAACAAATGTTTAAAATAAGATTTATAACCGATAATAGGGGACAGCCTTAGCAGCACAGTAGGAGAAAATTCAATAGTTGTATGTTGGAGAGGATATCTTCATTAGATGAAAAATTGCTTACAACAGCATGAAGCTGGACCAGGTTTCTCAATATTGTTATCCGATTTTCCAGGCCCATTAGGATTCTTGTGTTACATGTCTTATACAACTCCTCGTTAATGTTGGAGCTGTATCAGAGGTATAAGAAAAGGAAACATGATAACTGTATCTTTGGTCCTCGGTTTCTAATATGTTCCCACCACAATCTTTTAGGTCATTTTGTGTACAGTTCTTTTTAAAAATAAAATCTGTATTATATTGAGGATGAATCAATAATACATAATCTTTACTAAAATTTTTTGAAGGAATCTTACCTAGTCTCTTGTATCTGACAGTTTGAATTGACATTTCCTGTAAATTTAAGACCCTATAGAGTTTACTAAGCATTCATTAGGAAAGATGGCACTATTCATAACAGACAAAGGGAAAGATTTCTGATTATATCAACAACATTAAAGCTTTAGATTAAATTTTAAAAACAATTGGAAGTTTTGCTAGTTTTCTGTGTGCATGAATCGCCCCCATTGTTTTCTTTCTAGAAATGTCTATATAGTTATCCAAAAATCTGCTTCAAAATCTATTATCAAGGTGAATCTCTCCTGAGCTTAATATAGTCCATCAGCTTTGAACCTATGCACAGTACCAAAAACATGATGGAACAAAAATGACTTTTAATTAAAATTAATCCAAGGGTGAATAAGGAAAGCCTGAAAAAGGTAAAGATGTCCATGGAAGACAGCATTGCAGATGATACTAAAACCAAAGATCTCATTTAAAAGCAATTATAATGTGCTAAACTGTCTCCACCCTAAGCCAATCAATAATGTATCATTTAGATACTCAGAAAAATTAATCCAGCTGCTGGAAGAAGAGTTTTTGTAACCAGAAAGAAAGTGGATAAGGATGCAACAGCCCTCAGCTACCATGATGTTTCAGAGAATCAAAGTTTTGACTATCCTGAACTGAAAAATCCTGTCGCAGGCCTGATACAGCTTTTTGCTTCAGGCAGCTCCTTTTTATTTCTGTGAAGTAGGGATCTTCTCCCTGTATCTAACTGTATTTTTTAAATTCATTATACTTTAGATTGATTAATTATTTCAAAAGCAAGGTGTCAAGTATACAGTGAAAACCTCCATCTCCAGTCTTGCGTTCACATTAGCTCTTTTATTTCAAGACAACAAGTGCAAATTTCTGAAAGAACAGAAATGGTATTAAGGTAAAGATAATAGATTACCACCTTGAGGCACTATGTGACAATCCTTTGTGCTAGAAAAAAGTCTTGTTTCAGGAGAACAAGCTGTTAAATCTGTCTTTTCATTTAAATATATTTTAAGGCCATTCATGA
Source organism: Egretta garzetta (assembly GCF_000687185.1). Taxonomy (NCBI): domain Eukaryota; kingdom Metazoa; phylum Chordata; class Aves; order Pelecaniformes; family Ardeidae; genus Egretta; species Egretta garzetta. The sequence continues at coordinate 2,410,660 of NW_009259863.1, read as the reverse complement.
TAAAAAATTTCACTTTCTCTCCCTTCTTATTTAAATAATTGTCATCTAATTGACTGTTGCTAGCCAAAATTTTTAGTTTGTCTTTAAAATTACTTAGAATCCTAGTGTAACCTTCCTTTATTACTCTTTGTAAATTAAATAATTCTCAGACATGAACTACCGTGCATAATTAGGGAAAAAAAATACTGTAAAACAACCAAATATGTTAAGATTTATTTAAGACATAATGAATATTTGGATTGTTAAGACTGTATATTGTCCACTTGTACTGGTTTTGGTTGGGATAGAGTTAAGTTTCTTCATAGTAGCTTGTATGGTTCTATGTTTTCGATTTGTGCTGGAAACAGCATTGATAGCGTAGGGATATTTTAGTTATTGCTCAGCAGTACTTGCACAGAGTCAAGGCCTTTTCTACTTTTCTACTTCTCACACTGCCCTGCCAGCAAGTAGGCTGGGGGTGTACAAGAAGTACATGTTTAAATATCCTATGAATTTTTAATTTAGTGTCAAAATGAATATGACACATAACTGAGTAGGCTAACACATAAAATTATGACAGTTATATTTTTAGAATATTTAGGGATAGATCATATTATTGAATTTAAGAATGAATAAAGTATTTTAAAAAGACATAGTTCGGAGACTCATGAGGTTCAACAAGGCCAAGCGCAAGGTCCTGCACCTGGGTCGGGGCAACCCCCAGTATCAGTACAGGCTGGGGGAAGAAACGATCAAGAGCAGCCCTGCAGAGAGGGACTTGGGAGTGCTGGTGGTGGAGCCCAGAAGGCTCCAAGAAGGACATGGAAGTGTTGGAGCGGGTCCAGAGGAGGGCCACAAACATGACCCAAGGGCTGGAGCACCCCTCCTATGAGGACAGGCTGAGGGAGTTGGGCTTGTTCAGCCTGGAGAAGAGAAGGCTGCGGGGAGACCTGATTACAGCCTTTCAGTACCTAAAGGGGGCCTATAGGAAAGATGGGGAAAATCTTTTTAGTAGGGCCAGCTGTGTTAGGACAAGGGGTAATGGTTTTAAACTAAACCAGGGTAGGTTTAGACTGGATATAAGGAAGAAATTCTTTACAATGAGGGTGGTGAAACACTGGAACGGGTTGCCCAGAGAGGTAGTGGAGGCCCCATCCCTGGAAACATTCAAGGCCAGGTTGGACGGGGCTCTGAGCAACCTGATCTAGTTAGCGGTGTCCCTGCTCCTGCGGGGGGGGTTGGACTAGGTGACCTCTAGGGGTCCCTTCCAACCCAAAACATTCTATGATTCTGTGATTCTATATACGTTTGGACTGACCTCTGAATCAGGATGAAGGTGTTTCACTAGGAGGTGAAGGTACTAGAAGGTACTAGGAGAATGCATGAATTAAAATCAACTGGAAATCTCATATCTTCAGTAGTTCTGAAATCCTATTACTTTTATCAAATAAAAATGCTTCTTGGAGAGGTAACTGAACAGGATACCTAGACAAGAAACGGTAAGAGTTCTTTGTATTTGATCACAATAAACTTCAAAGATGCAAAGGATAAATTTGTTTCACTGTATCCAATTAATACTTCAAAAAGAGAAAAAGGTAGTATTGTACAAAAGAGGGAGTGTACTGTGCTGTACAAAATATGCTTATTGGAATTTTTTTTTTTTTATCCCTCTCACTTAAATATTAGACCCTATTTGCCAGACAAGTTACTTTGAACTATAGACTATATAGGAAGGTATTAATATTTTAATAAATGTGCATTAAATTATTTTAAAATGGAATTTCAGTGAATGAAGTAATTAATGCTTATGTACATAGAATGGGATATGAGAAATAATAAAATGATCGCTCTCTTTGTGTCAATAAAAGTTATTTTAAAAGTATGTGATGCTCTGCCATACTTTCAGGCTCATAGAGCTATTTTAATGTCTTAGATACGTGATTTAAAGAGGTTTTTTGTCATAAGCAACTATATTCTACAGTTAGATGCATACTTAACTGTAAGTATAGACTATATAGCCATAACTATGTATTTATGTATAATATTTTATAATAATTTTAACCGTTCACCACACCTTGCTAAATAAGGATGTATTGTTTTTTCCATTTGGAAAACAGAATCCATAGTACAGATAGATAAGTAAATGAAGATTTCCACATACAAAATTCCTGAATGTATGTCTCCTAATCCTTGCCAATGTGCTATTGTGGGGTTTTTTGCACCGTAAAATTTAGCTTGTGTATTCTATAAACTGCTTTTGGTCACTCTAGCTACTCCATATTGAACCATATAATCTGAAGATCACTAGTGTCCTCTATGCAACTGGATTTCTGAACAAAACAAATGTAGATATGTTACAGAACAGACACTTTTTAATTGATCTTAAAGCCTCAGATAATTTCTTGGGTATTTGCCTTCTTAATTTTATTTCCATCTATTTCCCATTACAAAATAACTGTTCCAATGTTCAAGGCGCCACAACATACCTTTCGTATTTACAATGAGAAAACAATAGTTTAAAAAAATACTAATAAACTCACATAAACACAAACCTCATCCAGGCAGCCCTATACAAGAATAACAATATCAGCCTCTGCTCACATCAGTGACCTATACATGTCTCCTTAAACATTTGAGAAAATAAACAGAATTTGTACAATGCAAAATCAATACACTATTAGTTCCTTATCCTGACCCACTGTCACACCATCAGGACTGATATAACTTGGTCGTGAGGAGAAAATCCTAGCCTCTGGACTCTATTTCCAAAACAAAATAGCTTTTTTTCAACTTTTCTGAAACCCATTAGAGTTGGATACAACAATCATTTAAACCAACACACCTATCAGTGCAACAGTATACATTATCTTCCGCCCAAACTAAAAACATCATTCCACCATGACAATGTGTTATTTGCTCATCAAAAGGGAAAAAGTGTTATCTGCTTCTGTCTACCTGCTCAGCTTTATTGACGAGTTATTGCAGTGACACCCAGTTTCTCTGCCTTCCAGATGAGATTAAGCCTATGTTTGTGCAGCATTGTGGGAAAGCTTCCACTTCTGCTGATAGGTGCATGTTTCAGGATAAAGGAAGGTGTTAGTCTCTATGGAATAAATTTAGTATACTCTACATACAGTCCATAAACTAAACAGTTGTATCCATACAAATATTTTAAATGGTAATATTTCATAAATTGACTTCAAATGCAATGGAGAATTCTGCTAATATACATTAAATGGTAAGAAGAACAGTGTGGAAGATGAAGCTTTTGCTAAACTAGATAACAGCATGCAGCAATTAAGAAATTTATTTTTAGAAAGTTTTTAGTAGCATATTACTGTTCTTTATTCAAGTTTATTCTACTGTATTGTCCACTGCTCAAAAGAACCTGAATAAACCTTGCTGCCTCCCTGGGGCCCAGGTTAAAGACTTAACTTGGAAACTCCCTTGTCTGGTACAGCCCTCTGATTATTGACCACTATTGATTGTGCAGATTGGCACTGATGAGGTTGCAGAGAGAAGCCTAAAATCAATCAAAAGGGACTTCAGGGCACTGGGGAGATTGGTTGAAGGATCAGGAGCACAGGTAGTGTTTTCCTCAATCCCATCAGTGGCAGGGAAGAATACGAAAGGAGCAGGAAAACTCAGCTGATTAACATGTGGCTCAGAGGCTGGGACCATTGGAGGAATTTGGGGATTTTTGATCATGGGAAGTTTACACGTCACCAGGCCTGCTGACAACAAATGGAACTCAGCTTTCTCAAAGGGGGAAAAGGATCCTTGTTCAAGAGTAGACAGGGTTCACTGAGAGGGCTTTAAACTAGGTTTGAAGGGGGAAGAGGATATAACCAGGCTCACTAGAGAGGAGCCTAGGTGTGTCAGACCAATTTGGGGGGTAAAACTGATAGCCCAACTGAATTGCACCTACACTAACGCAGACAGCATGGGCAAGAAAGAGGAGGCACTGGAAGCCATTGTGCAGCAGGATAGCTGTGACTTAGTCACCACAACAGAAAAGTAGTGGGATGCCTCTCATGACTGGAGTGTTGCAATGTATGGCTATAAGCTCTTCAGAAGGGATAGGCAAGGAAGGGGAGGTGGTGGGGTAGCTCTGTATGTTAGATATTGTTTCGATTGTACAGAGGTCAATGATTGTGAGGATGAGGGGAAGGCCAACACGGCAGATATCCTGCTGGGAGTCTGTTATAGACTAACTGACCAGGATGAAGAGGTAGATGAAGCATTCTACAAGTGGCTGGCAGAAGTCTCTTGATTGTAAGCCCTCATTCTCAGGGACGACTTCAACGTACAGGACATCTGCTGGAAATACAACACAGCAGAGAGGAAACTGTCTAGGAGGTTCCTGCAGTGTGCGGAAGATAACTTCCTGACACAGCTGGTAAGTGAGCCTACCAGGGGAGGTGTCTCACTTCACCTGCTATTTATAAAGAGAGACAGACTGGTGGAAGAGGTGGTGGTCAGAGGTGTCTTGGTCTTAGCAACCATGAAATTATAGAATTCTCGATTCTTGGCTAAGTAAGGAAGGGGGTCAGCAAAATCACCACCATGAACTTCCAGAGGGCAGACATTGGCCTGTTCAAGACACTGGTTGATAGAGTCCCTTGGGACACAGTCCTGAAGGGCAAAGGGGTCCAGGAAGGCTGGGCATTCTTCAAGAAGGCAATCTTAAAGGCACAGAAGCAGACTGTCCCCATGTACTGAAACATGAATTGGCGGGGAAGATGACCAGCCTGGCTGAAGAGGGAGCTTTTGCTGGGACTCAGGAAAAAAGGACAATTTACCAGTTTTGGAAGATGGGGCAGGCAACTCAAGAAAAGGACAGGGATCTCATTAGGTCATATAGAGAGAAAATTAGAAAGGCAAAAGCCCAGCTTGAACTCAACCTGGCCACAGTTTTAAGAGATAATTTAAAAAGTTTTTACCAATACATTAACAGCAAAAAGAGAGCCAGGGAGAACCTCCATCCTCTAGTGGATGCAAGGGGGAACAATGACACCAAGGATGAGGAAAAGGCTGAGGGACTTAATGCCTTCTTTGC
>NW_009259863.1:2385032-2405529 GCF_000687185.1 Egretta garzetta | reverse complement strand
AGTTTGTGCCCTGCTCCCCCCCCGGGACATCCACAAGTCTATGGCGCCAGATGGGATCCGCCCAAGAGTGCTGAAGGAGCTGGTGGAGGAGCTTGCCAAGCCATTCTCCATCATTTCTCAGCAGTCCTGGTTAACAGGGGACATCCCAGATGACTGGAGACTTGCTAATGCAACGCCTATCTTTAAGAAGGGCTGGAAGGATCTGGGGAACTACAGACCAGTCAGCCTGACCTCAGTACCGGGGAAGATTATGGAGACGTTCATCTTGAGTGTGCTCACCAGGCACATGGAGGACAATCAGGGGATCAGGCCCAGTCAGCATGGGTTCATAAAAGGCAGGTCTTGCCTAACCAACCTGATTGCCTTCTACGACCAGGTGACACGCCTGGAGGATGAGGGAAAGGCTGTGGATGTTCTCTACCTGGACTTAGCAAGGCCTTTGACACTGTCTCCCACAGCATTCTCCTAGCGAAGCTGGCAGCTCATGTCTTAGACAGGTGTACTCTTTCTTGGATAAAAAACTGGCTGGATGGCTGAGCCCAACGAGTTGTGGTAAATGGAGTTAAATCCAATTGGGAGCTGGTAAAAAATGGTGTTCCCCAGAACTCAGTTTTGAGGCCAGTTCTGTTTATCATATTTATCAATGATCTGGATGAGGGGATTGAGTGCACTCTCAGTAAGTTTGCAGATGACACCAAACTGGGTGGGAGTGTTGATCTGCTCGAGGGGAGGAGGGCTCTGCAGAGGGATCTAGACAGGCTGGATCGATGGACCAAGGCCAACTGTATGAGGTTTAACAAGGCCAAGTGCCAGATCTTGAAGATTTAGACAAATTTATTGAAGAAAACATGTCTAATGGGTTACTGATCCTTTAATAAGAAGGAGGTGAATTCTATATACATTTTGTCTTAATCAAAATGAGAAACGTTACTGGAAATCTGCCTGCCCCAGTAAAAAATGGCAGTGGGCCTTATATGCATGTACTATTACAGAGTTAACTTTTGAGATAGATAAAATCATCAGGCTGGATCTTCTAGTTATTTTCCTAGTATAAAAATCTATGCTATGATATCTGTATTGATACGATAAAGAAATGTATACAAACTGTCTTTCAAAGATATCATTCATTTTTAAGAAGCACTCCTGAAATTATTCTCTAATTTTTTTCTGGTCTGTATCTATCAATGAGTTCAAATTCGTTCTTAACCATAATGTTTTATGATAAAGATAACAGCACTATTTTCCAAGTTAAATCTATCAGTCAAGCATCTAATATTGGCAGATAAGATTTTTTCCAACTATTCTAAATTTTGCATAGTCAGAAGAAAATCAATTATTACACTCACTTTGTAATTGTAACAGAAGCAAAGGCCATTAAGACCTTGTCAAAATCACAAGTAGATTGTTGTAATTTAATTTTCTATAATTCCATATGCTTATAACATTTTGACTTTTACATTAAAATGTGGATGACAAGAGAAAGCAGATGATACATTGTTGCGAGATTTGAAAGTATAATATCAAAATATATGTAATATTGAAAGAAATTTAATCATTTTATACAACTGTTACCTCAAAGTATCAGAAGATATGTGTAAACATGATGCATAAGATAAACTTGAAAAGAACTGTCCTGGTTTCGGCTGAGACAGAGTTAATTTCCTTCCTAGTAGCTGGCATAGCGCTGTGTTTTGGATTTAGGATGAGAAGAATGTTGATAACACACTGATGTTTTAGTTGTTGCTGAGCAGTGCTTACACCAGTCAAGGACTTTTTCAGCTTCCCCTGCCCTGCCAGGTGCAGAAGAAGCTGGGAGGGGGCACAGCTAGGACAACTGACCCCAACTGGCCAAAGGGCTATTCCAGACCATATGACGTCATTCTCAGGGTGGGGAGTTGGCTGGGGGGAGAGTGATCACTGCTCGGGACGGGCTGGGCATTGGTCAGCGGGTGGTGAGAAATTGCATTGTGCATCACTTGTTTTGTATATTCTGTATATTCTACTATTATTATTATTACTTTTTTTCTTTCCCTCTACTTTTTTTTTTTTTTTATTAAATTGTCTTTATCTCAACCCACGAATTCTACCTTTTTTTCCCCGATTCTCTCCCCCATCCCACTGAGGGAGAGGGGGGGTGAGTGAGTGGCTGTGTGGTGTTCAGCTGCCTGCTGGGTTAAACCACAACAAGAACTTAATCAATAACTGATGATCCTACATTTTATATAAGTTTTCTTGAAAAAGCTTCAATGAATGGGCCAGTCTTACCTTGAATTTGAACAATTTGAGTCACTCATAAGATTTTACAGTGCTCTGATAGCATTAAGCAATGGTCAAAGACAAGGAGTAAAGAATTTTGTATTTGGTTGAAACTGTAGATATGAAAAAAGTGAGTTTTAATGGAGAATAATCTTAATTTGCAGTCATTCATTCTACTATCAAAATGCGCTATTGACATAAAAGTGATATACAACTGCTTAACAGATTTCCTGCTATATTTGAATGTAATATGTTGTCAACAAGCAATAGAGTCAGAATAAATGACACTAGATTATAGAAAGGACAAAATATGAAACATCTATGTCTAGGAAACAGACTTGTAATCTACTGTCTCTTGCTTCTTGTGACACATTTCTGGTTTTTTAGGTGCTGAGACTTTTACAGCATTTAATAAACAAGGCTGCATACCCAAGGGAAAAAATAAATATGAAGAAAAATATAATATGATTTCAGTTCTTGAAAATTCAGATTTTCTTCCCAGAAACTGGAAGGTAATTTAAAAAACTTTTCAGAAAGGATAAACATTTTATAAGGAGACCTATTAACTTAGTTTGTTATTTTAAAATAGGATGCCTTAAGTGTTTGGTGTTACTCATCACTATGACCTCCTGCCCTGAATTATTTGCATCTATGAATGACATTGTTATCCTGCTATGCTGTTGGTGTAATTGTCAAGAGATGTTGTAAAAAAAAAAAAAAAAAAGGAATGATGAATCTAGTTGAATAGGATGGTGTAGTTAATGATAGTTACAACCTCAGAAAGATATCATTGATCTGTAATAGCATTTATATTTTCATTTTGATTGCCAAATCCATTTGGCACATGAATAATTTTCTGGCAAATTGAAACTTGAAGTCTCATCTTTTCAGTTTTTAAATATATAGTATAGTCAACACTGCAAATACCACATGGATCATAACATCACATAACAACATGTTACCTATGGGATATTGTTATCCAACATACAGATTAATATGGCATGCCAGAAATACCCTCTTTTGTCACTGGAGGCTTAAATCCAAATTCTCATTAGTTCACAAATTAAATTTTATTTCTTGAGCTTGTCTTAGTCCCTGTGTGCCCATATCATTAGAACAATATGTCTCTGAATAATTGGTTTTGGAGAATGGAATTTGAAATAATGAAAGTGACAGTGTGTACATGTCAGGCTATCTATTCTTCATCAAATAGGGTAAAATAGAATAGAACAGAACAAACCAGAAATGTTTCAGGTAATATTTTGCTTAGAAAGAGAGATGTGAACCTTGAACTTTATTGTACTGTATACCCAGCCATTCCTTTATTACAACATTGGTTTGGCATTTCTTAAAAAGTTGTAACAAAAGTGTTGCTTTTCTTCCTTTTGTGTCTGCATGCTCCTTTTTAAACAGTATTATATGACAAAGTCAATTCACATTTTGCCTAAAATGATCATACCAATTCCTGTTTTAGAACACGTAATTAAGCTTAATGCGACAGGTGTTTGAAAAGCAGTAGTTTAGCACAGACTAGAAAATAGACATGGAGGCTAGCAATAGGAGTTAGAATCCTAGTTGTGAGGGTCTACTGAAAATGTATAAATTAAATTATTTGGACAAGATAGATTAAAACAGTGGATAAATCTCTGAGCATTTGTAAGATCTATTCAAAGACAGTATCAGGATATTTTGGGAGGAAAGCTGCAAAGTCAAGAAATCAGCATCACAGACTGAAAGGTAAGTACTGGCAGAGAATTGAAACTGGTGGATACCAAAATTGCAAGAGAAAGATAAATAGATGGCATTCAATGGGCAAAATGTTAATGGCTGAGTTCTGAAGAGCCTGAAAGAAGACACTGGGTGTGGGAACGTAATGAATTTGAATGTGGGTTATTTGTCAAACTCTTGACTAAGAGATGATAATTCTTTGTCCTCTGATTTGTATTACAAGAACACTCTTAACCTTTATGTGTACTTTCACACAGATCCTGGGTATGGAACCTCTGTCTTAGCAATTTTAGGAACATCTGGAGAGATTATGAAAGTCATAAGGGTTCCAGCTAATTCTAGATAATGTGTTAATAATCAGCAAACTGTCCACCATACTCAAAATAAATGCTCGTACCCTGGACCTCAACACTTCCTTTCCACATTGAATGTCAATGAAGCTTTATCAGTAAAATGCTTGAATAGGGATATAACTTATTTTAAAATGCTGATGAGGAATTTAATGGAAGTTTTATGTAGTGTTCATATTATTCTACAGATTTGTAAGAAATTTAAATTTAGTCTGGCCAATGCACCAAATAACTAAAATGAAAACTAAGCATTTTACATGTAATGTAGTGATTTAAAGATGTCAGTTAGCTTTACCACTTTTATTTGTATCAATTCTTGAAAGCACAAACCTAAATAAAATACTAGTTTTCCAATGTTTCTATTCAAAGATGTTCTTGGAAATTTAAGAGAATGCAAGAGAGTTTCAAATAATGATTGGATGTCTGAGGAAAAAAAAGGAATATTTTCTTACGTACCCAAAGACAGGTATATACATAGATTGTGAAGCTAGACTTTTTTAAAAAAAATAATTTGGAAAATACAACTTTTATTTACAAAATTATCAGATTCCTAAATGGACATAATGTCCAGTTAGAAACTACTGTTGCTGGTCTAAAAACATGTCTTCAACTGTAGCATAAAAATAATTTATTTTACAATTATCTGTTATTTATATGTTTAAATTAAGGAAAACACAAAACCACTGTATTTCACTTAAGCCATCTGAAAATCATCTCTCCAGGTGAAGCTAGTTCTGCTGGACCTCCATCCATAATGGAAAGAAATAAATAAAGAAAGATATACCTCAAGAAGATGCCTAACTTCTGTCTTGGATATTTACATTAGAATGAATTGCTCTCTAGAGATGCCTCCTAGCTAGGCAACTTTTCCACAGGCTTATTGAGTTAAAGCAGCTGAGGATGAGAAAAGCCTGAGCATACAAGCTGATCGTGGAATTATAATGAGCTACCAGTGTGGATCAGTGGAAGCAAAATAAATTCCAAGGTATTTCAGCTAAAACTTCCTCCATAAAAAAAAACAGGGAACCAGCTTTCATTATATTCTGAAATGCTGAATATGATCCTTTTTCCTCATGTTCAAGACTGATAGCATCAAACTACAAAAGATGCTGACAAGAGCAATGACAATGATAAAGTGAGTAGGGAGCTGATCGTAGGAGGGGAAATGGAAAAAACATGGCTTGTTCAGTCTAGCATAGTATTTCTAATACACTGCGAGGAGTTAGAATTGCAGTGTTAGAAGCAGCTTACTATAGATGTGAAATGCATGGTCTTGCCATAAATATTTACATTAGCCAAGAAACTATTTTGCTAGAAGCTAGGCAGTGAAATTCTCTGTCTGTATCAGATGCAATCTAGCAAAAGAAAGGCAGAGAAGGAGTAGGATACCTCTTTACAAACACACCAAAGATATAAACATCAGCAAAGAAAAAATTAGTGTTTAAGTCACAAGTCAATACTGGCACAGTGGTGGGTAGGTATACATTGGCTGTGGAAACATTTGAATCAGAAATTAGAAAAATGTCTAATAGTTACAAAATGTGTTCTAAGCAGTGCTCTAATAGAATTAGGGTTGGAAATTACAAGAAGGAAGCACAAAAATTAAACCAATATAACTGAAAATCCAACTATTTTAAAATGGAGAAGTTTTGAGCTATGATCACTGCAATCACACAGGCTTTAGTTCCAACACACAGGAGCTTCCTTTCAGAGCTATGTTTCTAAATATGTGCTGAAAACACTATGTTGCTGTGTCAGGGCCTTTATTGGCTTGAAAAAAAAATAGTTTCCAATTATACTAGAAACGCTTTTCTTAGACTTTGATTGCATGATGGAAATGATTTCAGAATAATCTTAGTAGCAATCTTTTACACTTTAACTATAAATGGATGCAAAAACCCAGAATAGTAATTGCTGACAACAAAAGAAATAAACAGTCCTATTAATGAGAGCTGTGCAACACACCTCCAGCTGCTTTAAGGGACAACATTCTTAGTGCACAAACAGTTTGATAAGACAGTGCAGCAAGAGGTTTTGGGTTTTTTTGTAAACAATTTGAGCTATGACTTGAATACTGTAATACACTGTCATTTCTTAATTATCAAATATTGTCATTCATACCAAGTAACTGTTAAGAAATATTTTTTAACTATAACTTTAGCCTTGTAGTCACAAATAAGAGAGTGATCTTTATGCATAGGCATTTTACAGAAAAAAAGAGATGTGAGATAGCTGCACAAGAGGAAGTAAAACTATTGAGCTTCATCTGTTGTCCACAGATCAGTTATTTTTTCAGTATTTGAGTTTCTCAAAACTCAAAGTATTACTGGTCATTTTGACCATCTCTAATGACATCCCCATACCACAACATGTAACTGATTCATCTTACTTGACTAGTTTCACATCTTTGACTCAGAAATTAAGAAAAGTTGTGATGTTTGTATGGTTTCAGTTTCAGTTTGCTTTGTAAGGACCCCCCCCTCCCCAAATTCAAACCTAAACCCCAAACCTAGCTACATTAAAAACAATGCTCTAATACCAGTCATTAGAAAGTTAAAACCCAAAAGTTCCTCATGCCACCTTAGCTCATATCCACTAGAATAAACATTAGGATAGTCATCGTTTACCTGAGCGGCCCTATTTTTTTTAGCTCTTGTATTTATATTTGTTATACAAACCCATGCAATATTTCTAAAGAAAGCCAAGTTTTGTGGAAAGAAGTAGTACCCTTTAGTACCCTTTAGCACCCTTTAGCAGATGCTACCAAAAGACTGGAAAAGCAGAAAGGCTTTCAAGCATACTAGATTTATGTTATTCTCCACATTAAAACATTATTACCTGAAAAACTGAAATATTACTAAAATGTACCTTCAAAAATCTACTCAAAGCAAAACAGTGTATGAATGTATTAATATAAGCCATTTGCTTTCTCTCAGTTTAGTGTTGACCAAATCTGCAGGTTTCTTGATCAGTTGCTTACTATACTGATCAATGAAAGGATAAAATTAGTAATTTAAACTTATGAACGGGCAAAATAGGAACTCACTTATTTGCATGCAAGAGTGAACAAGATGACTTTGGAATGATGTGATTCTCAATACATGAAAAACAATTTGAATATATAATAGAAGAAAAATCACACAAAAGTCAAATGGGCCTAAAATATCTGTGAAATGAAAAAAATGTATTATGCTGCTATCTAAAAAAAAATAGGTGACATACTAATTCAAATGAAGAATAAAACATAGACAAAGCCTTTTTATCACCCATTTCAAATTAGTTCTGCACAACTGATGTTTTACGTTTCCTATACATTACCTAAACTACAAGTACTCAACAGTACTCATTGTCTTGTGCTTTAAAAGTTATCATAACCATGGTACAAGTCATGCATGTTACATATGTAAAAACATAAATTTGAACCAAGCTCTGCCTACGTATACTGCTGATCAGAAATTTTCTGAAAAATGGTATGCTGTTAAAAAATCCTAATTGCTTGATTCTGAAACGTTAAGTTGGAAACATGCTATATTTAATAACTTCCTGGTCACTTGAAGGTAGGATTTCAAGGGCATAACAGCATAGCCCAGACAGACGGTTTTACTTGCTGAAGTGTTTTTGGGAGCTGCATCCCAGAACATCTGATCCTGTTAGGATTTCAGTCTGTCAGTTATCAACTTCACTGATGATCTAGTTCATGTGAAAGAGTAAGCTAACATTTTTGAAATAACTTTTCCCACAATTTTCAGTTTTTAAAATTTTTTTTTCATACTGTAATTTAAATTCAACTCTATTGAGATGGCATTTCAAAGTAACCAAAGTCCATTAAAAAAATTACTTCAGGACAACCCTCTACAGGTTTTCCTGATACTATATTCTATGGAACATAATGACTGATTAGTATTTTGTGTGTATGTTATAAAACAGTTTTTTAAAACAAAAATAATTATGATAATGTTTCAGTCTGTGTCAGCAGAATAGTTACTGACTGCTGATAAAGTGGTAGTTAGGGATACATTTGATGCAGTGAAATTCAAACTTTTCTGATGATATACAAGAATTACTTAGGGGATAACAACTTTTTGGCAAAGGAGACAGTAACCAGTAGATGTTGAAACAGAAAAGGAACGTAACTTACCCTCATAAGCACTAAGCTGTAAGGAAATGAGAGAATAAAGTCTAAGAGTCAGACCCCAAGAGATATGTTTTAGATAGTGCAAGTGATTTGATCTTGATAATACTTTTTTCTCTCTGAATCCTGCAAAACAACCTTTTATAGCTAAATGTTGTACAGATGTAGGTGAAAAGGCAACAAAACAGGCCTAAAGCTATTAAATATTTTTGGTTTCTGCATTTAAAGATTCACAGAGACTCTTCATTGTTTTGCACTATGCTGCAGGTATATTTTACTGCTAGAGAGAAGTAACTTCATTCAAAGCTGAACTCAGAGGTGCTTACATTTCTGTGTAGTAAGATCTGACCCATGGTCAATGCTGTAGAAATGGTGACTAAGACTTTCCCATGTGCCTGTCATTTCTAAGTCACCCTGAGTGGCAGATTAGAGCTAGTCCCAAACTTTCAGATGGAAAAGTGACTTCTTCTGCTATCATCATGAAATATTTCAGACTGAGTCAATGATCTTTTAGTAACTCAGAAATTGTGTTTTGTAGTAATCTCACTAGCCTGCTGAAGAATGAAGAGCATTCCCTATGCTGGCTCTTCAAGGCTTGCTCGTGCGTTCTTGGAGGCCAGTAGCTACCGGAGGGCTCCTGTTTGTATCCATGAGTCCTGCTCCTTGTTTGAATCTGAGAGGCCAGGGATCCAAGGAGATCTTCCTATGGAGGATCAGTGGTGCCAATGTGGCATTCAGATAGGTTCTCGCTTGTGAGGATCAAATGCATCAGCTCAACTTTTCCTCTTTGTTCTAGGAGGACAAATCGGGCTTGTACGTCTGTTGCTCAGAAAATATTCTGCACCAAACTCTTACATTGCTATGGGTAATTGCAAAAATTGCACATTTATTTAACTGGCTAATGGGTTCTGGAGATGTTTGGTTTTTATGTTTGGTTGGTTGGTTGGCTTTTTAATGGCTAATAATTGTTCACTGCTGTAAGCCTTTGATACATTATTTTTCTAGGTTAAATACAATGTGTACATTAAATCAAATATTCAGGACTTTGCAGAGATGTTCTGCTTCCTGCTTGATTAGCTATTTGACAATTCCATAGAATCACAGAATAATTTAGGGTGAAGGACAACCTCAGGAAGTCATTGGCCACAGCAAAGCCAACCTTGTAAAGCATAAGTATATGGCTGAAGTTCAGAAAAAACTTTTGTCCAAGAGTAACATATGTGGGAACAGTGACAGGAAAATGGAAATACTTGGTGCAAGATCACTTCAAGAATCTTGGAAAGAAAATACTGTGAAGTAGACAAGTCTAAGTTGGTCAGGCACATCCAGCCTTTCATGAACCCATGCTGGCAGGGCCTGATCCCCTGATTGCCCTCCATATGCCTGGTGAGTGCACTCAAGTTTCCATAACCTTCCCTGGTACCAAGGTCAGGCTGACAGGTCTGTAGTTCCCCAGATCCTCCTTCCAGCCCTTCTTGTAGATGGGTGTCACATTAGCAAGTCTACGTTTGAACTATACATATTGATGTCAGTCTAGCTGTTTAAAGGCTAGACTAAAAAGATCTCTATACCAAGACGACAATAAAGGTCTCATAATACGAACAAGGATAGTTATACAAATCCAGTTTAGGAGCTTAACACTGAAGTGAATGTTAGGTTAAACCCAGGGGCCCTACTCTGCCTCTGTAGACAATTCCCTACAGCATCCTTTCTCTGTAACTACATGACCAAAACGAGATAATATACAAAGTAATTTTTAAATACTGATAACCAAACCATTATCAAAACTAATAGCTTAATTTATTTAGGGATGTTTTATTAGTTATTTGTGTGTTTAGTAGGTCTTTCTTGGGCAAATATCAGCAACATTATTAGACAGAGATTAAATCCATTATTTGGCGAAGGCAAAGCTCCTTGCTTAAAGGATCAGCAGACTTTTGCTTGCTACCTTAATACTTCATGACCTAGGACATTTTCCCTTCTGTTCCTCAAAATCCTTTATGGTATTTACATCCCATATCTATCAGGCAGCTGTGAAAAAAGGACTAAATGGAACAGCTGGTTTAATTTTATCAGTTACTTCCCATTGCAAAGTATATTGTGTTCTTTAATAAGCCAGGAAATTTTTTTTTTAATCTGTTTCTATACATGTCTTGCTTTCAGCTGGAGTAGAGTTAATTTTCTTCCTAGTAGCTGGAATACTTCTGTGTTTTGGATTTAGGATGAGAATAATGTTGAAAACACCCTGATGTTTCAGTTGCTGAGCAGCGTCAAGGACTTTTCAGCTTCTCATACTGCCCCACCAGCAAGGAGGGTGGAGGTGCACAAGAAGCTGGGAGGGGACAGAGCCAGGACAGCTGACTCAAACTGGCCAAAGAAATATTCCAAACCATATGATGTCATGCTGAACAAAAAACTGGGGAGGTTGGCCAGGGGGACAGGACCACTGCTTGGGAACTGGCTGGGCATGAGTCAGAGGGTGGTGAGCAACTGCATTGCGCATCACTTGTTTTGCATATTCTTTTATCATTATTATTATTTTCCTTTCCTCTTCTATTAAACTGTCTTTACCTCAACCCATGAGTTTTACCTTTTTCCTGTTTCCCCCCCCCCCATCCCATTGCAGGGGGAACAAGTCAATGGCTGTGTGGTGTTTAGCTGCCTGCCAGGTTAAGCAACAGCAATACATTGATATGTTACCCTTTTGACAGAAACTACTGTTATTCCAACAGTATATTTTTGAAGGTTTTTTTGGGGGGTGTTTTGTGCTTTTTGTTCTTTAGCTTTTAGTAGGTAAAGCTGTTTAAATTCATGGTCATAGACTTATTTTGGTTTTTTCCCCCATTAAAGTATCATCTAGTGATAGCATCTTCTGTTGCTTTTTAAAAAAAAATGACATTTTTGTTTGACTAATTAAAATATCATTGCTATTTTAGAAGTCCCACTTTCCTTACCCCAGAACATGAAACTAAATCACCAAAGCCAACCATTTAAAGCTGTAACTTTCTAAGGATTTTTTTTTTCCCATGGAGCTGAATCCAAACACCTGGAAAAGCTTTGCTGTCTTCAGGACTCTGCCTATTGTCATGTACTGCAAGAGGAAGTACTGTCTTTCCAGGCTTTGTGAGTTTGTGTGTGCAATGTTTTGAGAGTCCTGGCAAACATTCAGTGAACTGGTGATTTTGAGATCTCCACAACTATAGTTAGTTTTGAAAATGATTATGCCACTTTCCTGGGAAGACTGGATTATTCAGTGTTGGGGGAATAAAAGCAATTTCAGAAATGTTTTTTTCAACTGAGTTTTTCCTCACATTTTTTTTCTTATATTTTAAAAGTAGGTTTCAAAATAAAAACTCAAGTAGAAATTATGATTTTAATTTCCATAATTACGTAAGATTTTTTTCAAGACAGAAGAAATCCATCTTTCAGGTAGTTTCTTGAGACATTCTTTGTGTCCATGTGACTTAAAGTACCTATGATATGCATCATCCTTGTTGCCAAATATTTAGAAGAGACTTTAGCACAGGTGTTTCTACTGCTGGAGTGCAAGAGATGCAAAAAAAGTTTTTTTTTCATGATAATTTGGGGTAAATTTTTAGTTCTTAGAAGCCAGAGAATCCTACTCACTTTTCTAATTCATTGGTGATACAGAAAAAGAATGAACACCATGTTCATGCAAGCAAGTGATTTTACAAAATTTTTATTTCTTTAATATTACAAAGTGCTGTCAATTTTGCATTTATGAAGTTTAATACATGAGTGGAATATGGAATAGCCCATTCCAAAATATAAATTTATTTTCTTCTACTTTAAAATATTCAGTCACTTGGGTCCTGTCTTTGAAACATCAAAGCCAACAACAGACTTTGCAGTTTCAAGTAATGAATGTGAAGAATGAACAGTAAATATTCAAAGCAAGCTGAAAGTGTTCTTGGACAAAGATTTCAACTGGTACATTAGTGATAATCATGATATAGTTATCAAGGAATTGAGAAAGAGAGGCCTAAAAAATTTATCCCGCATTTGAATTTATGTACATGTGTTAAGCTTTGAGCATAAGACACATGCAGTTAATTCCTGCCTTGTGCCCATTTGGTGATGGAATTCTGTGCCATTCATTCACATATTACATGAATGCAGCACCTGTAAATAACTGGAGTTATTGTTCTTCCTGTCAGAGGTTGCAATGCAGTCTCATGTACTGGAAAATAATGTGTTTGGAAAAATCTGCCTTTGCTGTCTGGTGACCACCATTTTCAGTCTACCCAATTTATGCCGAAGTTAAGATTTACATTCTAAAAATAAGTGTAAATACTTTATAGTGGAAGACAGAGTAAAGATAAAGTGGTATAGTTGTGAAATGATGATGCAAAAAGCAAGAAGCAGATTCATAATGGAAATGTGCTGGAATTATTATTGATTTATAAATAGCTGGAATAATTTGATACAATTCTGTAAAAACAAAATATATGAATAACAATGAAATGATATGCAGATGGTTGCAGTTCCAGTCACATTGAAGTAAATGAGATTTTGATGAGAGAAGGGTGGTACTCTGTCTGAAACAAAAATGCTATTTTTTTTCTATCCATAGTCCTATGTTCTATTTTCTTTTGGAAAAAACTAGACTTAGACAAAGAATTTTTTTTTTATTTTTATAAATTTAAGTATAATTTCCAGTGAATTCCTACCAGCTATACAGGTGAGTAAAAAAGAATTTTGAAATATACTATAAAAGCAGAAATATAAATATCTCCTGGTCTCAGATATTTGCGGTGTTAAAGTAAGGATGTAAATATTTTTTAATTACTACATAGGACAAGAGCCTTGGAATAAAACAGAGCAAATGAAAGTAATGAAGAAAATTTATTGTGCATGTTAATACTTGTGTATGTTGTTTAGGGTTTTTTTTAATTATAAATTATTTCAAAGCAGGAATAAAAAACTCCAGGAAAAATAAGAAAATTATATGCAGCTGAATAGGAAAGCTGAAATATTTGAAGATGCTGAACAAGTTAGAGATGCTGAATTAACTAAACATAGGATGCCTGATTCTTTCCTCCTTTGAAACTCTCAGCAAAAGCTTTCTTAGAGTATCTTATTTAATACAGTACAATTTATGAGTGAAAGGGTAACAATTATTAGATAATTTATGTATACTTTCCTTTATATTGTATGTAAAGATATGTCTGCCTTATTCTCCCCTTGAGAATAAAGAAAATGTTTAAATCCATTACTTTTATGGACTGGCTGAAACATTTTAAGCCACCATTTTTTGGATCATAGCAATATTTATAAAACTTATTAGAAAGTATATTTATTTTACCTTTAAAATACAAAAGGATAAGCTATAAAACATTTTATATTTGGAATTGAGTTACTTCTTCCCACACCACACATTTGCCCAATATTTCACTGGAAAACAACAGAAATAAGACTAGGATATTACAGTAATTTTAGAAGAATCTATTTTGTAAAGCAAACCATCAGTACTTTTTATATTGCGATAGTACGTAATTGCATTATTGTATGAGCTTGTAGTTCTGGTGAAGTACCTCACCAGAAGAAAGTCTCCTAGGAAGAACTTGTACATAATTAAGTAGTATTATGTATTGACAAGGAATTAAGGAAGGTATTTCTAGCTCCTGTCATAGCTTTGGAAGATCATATATCCTTAATCTGGTGGTTTCGTTCTTTTCACAGGTTATTTATCCAGGTGCGCAGTGTAACCCACAACAATACTTCTGTTGGTTAACAAATGGAAAAAAATAGCTTGACTTATTCCTTAAAAAAGGAACTGCAATGGTAAAATATATTATATTCTATATTGTTATTTCTTATTCCGAAGAAGAGTCATTTTTTCTGGGTCATCTAAAAATACTTGACAAGCTGCTGTATTATGAGTGCTGCAAGCTATGCTAATTAAAGCTGTCTCATTTTTTGTGTCTCTTGGTTAGCAACAGTGGTTTCTTCCTATATTCTTGGAATTTGGGGCAACCATAATTCTGTTGTATGTGAAAGACAGGTGAACTGAACCACTGAACAGGGACTCTGCACAGATACTGAGGTCCTCTATACTCCAGAATGTGGTTTCTCGCCACACTGTGTGCTAAATGAACTGCTCAAAATGTTCTGATTAACTAACTGTTTAAAGATTCAGTTTTTTTCTTGTCTGTTAACAGTATCAGAGAATAATAACAGATGACACTGACTGCTCATCTACTTATTTTCAATGAAGCTAAAACTGTGATTTGCAATATTTTAAAATGCAAAGAAAAATTAATTTCCCAATTAAAAAATTTTACATACATTGGAAATTTTCATTTTGGATACATCAGCAAATGTTGAGATAATTTTCTTCCTGGTGCATAGTAAACTGTTTTAAATTGGTGGTACATCTCTCAGATAAGAGGTTTAAAATTATTTATCTCATTTTGTTCACAAAACATTTAAAACATCAAAGTATCTTTCTTTTGAAAACATCATGCAATATGTTGACCCTCCTGAAGAGTGATCCGTACCTCTAAAGGTTACAAAGTTGTACTTTTGCTCCCACATGAAGAGTGGGAGCTCCCACATGAAGAGTGCTCTCCTCATGAGAAGAGTGTTGAATAGCATAAATGGGTAGATAAAACCACAACACTTGACATTCCAGCTATAAAAAGTTAATATTAAATATCTGCTGGCATGCAAAACACCATTTTAAAGAAAACCAAATATAATACTTCAGTTGTTACTATTTCTTAATAAAAAAATAAGGTGTCTCCTAAAAACTGTTTTCCATTGGTAAAGCGCACAAGAGGAAAATACGTGTAAACTGACTGTGCCTCAACAAGTGAGATGCTGTTGACAATTGTTCCATAATATGAGGCCAAATCTTCCGCACTTATTGCTTCTCTTTTAATTGGATTTTCTTGTTTATCAGAACCCCATTTCCATAAGTATTTATTTATTAACTTAACACAATAGCAAAAAGTGAAGGTAAGAACCACTGAACCACTGTGGTTCTGGTTCCTAGAATGTCTCCAGCTTCTTTCCTAATGTACCTTACTAGAAATTTTTGAAATTATTGTTCCTGCTTTGCTGTAATTAGAGTCAATGGCTATATTACCACAAGTAAAAAAAAACCCAAAACCAAAATGAACTGTCTTCTTCCCTGTATAAAATAGTGGTTGCTAGGTGCTTGACCATCTAAATATACAATGTTGAATCTTTCTTTTAGGTTTATATTTCAAATATAAAAGATGATATGATAACAGAGGAAACCTTACTTACCCCTCCTGATATTTCCTTGTCCTGATAACAATATGGAAATATTCTCTGGTTTAGGAAGGAAAAATTTCTATGAAAATTAAATAAGAACATTGAAATGTAGAGGCTGAATTTAAGAAGAAAAACCTGAATAAATATGAATAACATATTATCCTAAGTTACTTGGGATTTCTTTACACAACCTTAACAACACTGATAATAAGGATTGGATCTCATTTTGCAAGTCAGCTCCCAATTACAGCCTCAGAGTAATTAGAGATAATTTCAGAAGAAAGGGAGAAAACAACATAAATCTCCTAAAATTTGTATTTATTTAATGATAATTTTTCTATATTCACTGCCTAAGACTATGGATGTCCAGTCCATAAACAAAAAAACAATTTTGTAAATAATAAAAGATAATGAGACCTTTCCTATAAACCTCCCATAACTAACTATTCACCAGAACTAACTCCAGTGGCAGGGGTTTCAGCTAATTGGGCCATGCTAGTAGAATGCATATATACATTTGCAGAAGCTCAGCTTGTTAAACCACTAGCACTCAATTACTTTCGTCCATGATGGAGCCTTAGATATAAACATATTCATTTCTGGATCTCAGGCATAGGAATCTAGTGTCTGCTTGCTTCTCCTGTCACTTCACCCTGATGATTTTAAGACATAAAGCTAGGTGACTAGAGCTGCAAATAATTTGTTTAACGTATGAGACTGGATGGAAAGAGAATATAAGGAATATAGAGCAATTAAAAGGTACTCCCATTTTAAAAATGAGGTGATAGACAAAGCATCTGCAACCTCTGATTAACAGAGAACTGCTAGCTGCTGTTGCTAAAATTAAAAGCAAGGTCTAGATGCTTCAGTCAGAAAGGCCCAGTTAAGGGTAGATTTCCAGCTGCAGCAAGCTGGCTTATGTCCACTGTAAGGAATTCTACTAAAACTGTGTGCCTGGGGCATTGATGACAATGTGGGAAGATTAAGAATAATGCCTACAGAGAAACTAGAACAGAAGCTTATCAATAAATGAGCTTAAGCTACTGAACAGTGCTTGATAGTATGTTTTTGTTTCTTTTCAAAGCAAAAGTTCAGATTTGTTATTTACTGTAAGTCAATAATAAATAAAGGCTAGTGATCTAGACACAGAATTTTGAGCAACCCAGGGATACTTGAAGAAAGGGAGGAAGGTCACAGACTTTTGGTACTGGATGCAAGACATTATAAATTCAAGTGGAAGTCTACATATTGCAACATGAGTAATACAGTGTATATTTTTTACGTCAGGCTAATTAAGCTTTGATATACTGGGGATATTCCTTTTCTGGATTTTTATAAAACAAAGAGTTGCTTACCAAAATGATGTAATCCAGTCAAGACAAAAACTAATTCTGCATACTCAAATGTTTGGGACAATAAAATATAATTAATATCAATCAACATAAAATAATGAATGTTTGTCAGTCATGCGGCTTTTAGAAATGGCTTGTTTGTTTATATGTCATACTACAGCATGCTTTGCAAGCACCTAAGCTGGAGATCTGTATTGGGAATGTCCACAGAGTATGCTGGTACCCTACTGTGTGCTTATGATGTTGCAGTGTGTCTCTGCTTGTGAGCTTCTCAATGCTCTGAATAGCTAAGAAAGACCTCTAAAAGCGGGAAGGCACGCAGAAAAATACTGTGCATTTTGAATACACATCTTGAATTTCTTCAGTTTAGTGGGAAGTAACTTTGCATTATAAATCAAGGGTTTGTACACATTTATTTCTACTCAATTTACTTAAAAGTTTATGTCGTATATAGCATGGGCATGATAATCAGTGATTTTATAATTCAGTGAAACAAAAATCTCTAAAGAGCAATACGTCATTTACATTTTTCATAGAAAAAGTCTGAACTCTGGATGCATGAAATTACATCTGACATAAGAAGCCAGAACACACAGCCAGAAGACTCAGAAGAAGATTTCTCTTATGACCAGTCACTTAAATACCATACCTGTGGACTTCTGGAAACCAGTATGGTTCCAAAATTAAGATTACATAAGCCTCCTAAAAAGAAGAAAGACATTTTGAAGCAAAAGTCTTTAAGTGACACAGCACATAATGTTGTAGAATTCCTAGGAATGAAGACAACTATGATCTCAGATATTCCAGGAGGACAAGTTTCTCAGGCTTCAGAAAGAAGCTATAGTTCTCATAATTTTCTGCCTTTAAAAAGTTACAGTCCCAGATTTGAGCTACATTCTCTGTCACTGAAGAAAAAAATCAGCTCTAGATACCTTCATTACTGACCTAGTGAGGCTTAGTGCTCAGTTAGGATTATGGTCAGAGCAAGCCTCTGCTGTTGAAGGCAGAAAATCAGCAATACTTGGGGCAAAGTTTTTTCCATAAGTATGACCATTCAGTCTACAGGCATTGTTTCAAAACCAGATGTCAGCGTCCTTACACAGACAGGCTTCTGTGGTCCCTGGGATTTGGAAAGTGGCTTTCTGTAGGTCAATGAAAATGGAGATAAGAAGGAGCCAGACTCACTACAAAGATCCTCTGACATCATTAACCCAGTGAAAAGTGGATGTCTCTTAAAATAGATCTGCTTTCCCTGTTTAAGACACAGAGAAGAATTGAAAACATTACTCATGGAACAGTGAAGCTATACTTAGAGAAAGGCACTACTATAGGAAAAAAAAAGGGTTAGGAAGAAGAAGATATGAAGATGCCACATAATCAGAACTGAGCCAACTTTTCCCTTTCTGCCTCTTGAAATGTGAATGAAAAGGATGATGTCCAAATTAAACATGTTAAAGTAAAGCAAGTCTCTTGCCCCAGTAATCTAAGTAAAGAGAAACAGGGCAAGGAAAAATGTGAGCACAGTTTGAAGAGTTGTGAGGCATGCACCTAGAAGGCAGACATACAGACTCTTTTCCTTAAAGGAAAAGAGACATTTGCTGAAGTGAAAGTCCCAAAATCTGAACATGTAGTAATAGATTTATGGAGCTAAACAGCTTTTCAAATACTTTATTTAGATTAAGAATGTAGGGGTTTCAGCCTGTACATTCTCTATACATGTTGTCTTCTCACACAATCCAGTGATTCATCATACAACAGTCTGATGAACATACATCATCTCAATGAGAATGAAAAAACATGAAGAATAGTTATTCCAAAACTCATAGAACAACAGGCTGTGATAGTTATCATAAACCAGTGTTAAAGGTTGGCCAGTCCTGCTCCAGAAATCACATTTCCTTGCCTTGAAAATGTCAAAGATTTATTGAAAGAAATATTTACCATATTATTAAACACATGGGAAATAAAAATAATTCTATCTATTTCCTTTGTATAATATAAAAGCCCCTTGAAAAATTAATATTCAGAAATATATTTACTGCTGAATATAAAGATCTACATGACATTAGGCTCTTTGTATTTAATGTTTGCATGTCATGCTAGATACATTTTGTTTCTTCGCTATTACAGATATTATTTTTTATTTTAATAAAATGTTCCTGGCTAATCTACATTATCTCATTTTTTTAAAACAAAACCAAACCCCAAGAGTTTTGGCTAATCTTCAAAAAATCACTTTTAATTCATGACCATTAGAATGGAATAGCTGCTCAGGTGACTGGTGAATGCATTTTCAGTGCATCATAGAAAATAACTGTTCTTTAATTATGGAGTCTGAGAATTTTAATATCAGTCTACATGGAATATTTTTTCATTGTTAAAAAAGAAACTGCCTATACTTAAATATATAGGAATTATGAACAACTATTTAAACATGTGTATAACAAATGCCTTAGTGTTCCAAAAAATCCAAAATATAATGTACTGACAGTAAATAGCTTAGTTAACAACAATAAGACAAGCTTGATACACACTTAAAAAGGAAAACTTTAATATACGACTATCTTTTTAAAATGTTCAGAAACACCAGTTATCTATTAATCACTGTAAGAACATAAAAAATGTTGTATTATTTCAGCAGTGGCCAGAACTACATGTCTAGGAGACAATAAAAAGACTAGGCATATAGCAATGCATCTTCACAATATTCTCCTAATTCCCACTACTTTGCAGTCACGAACCTGCTGAAACAGAGATAATAGCATAGCTGTGATGAACAGCCATGTCTATTCCTTAAAGTTTAAGTAACTGCCAGGTAAAAATTTGCCTGAAACTTCTGAGCTCTATTTTTGGCAAAAAAAAAAAAAAACACAACTCAAAAAATGTTCTGAGCAAATTTCTGAAAGTCAATTCTTTTATCTACCATGACTGAATTCAGTCTTTCAGTGTTTTACTCCTGTAGCGATGACCTTCTGTTAAAACTATATCTGTAAAAAGACTAAATCTTCCTCATCTATTTCAGGTATTAAAGGTTGCGAATTCATACAGGAAAACCCAGTAGACCTAACCTTAAATCTTGGGAGGTAAGTGAAGATGGAGTTGATCTGAAAGTCCTATTAAATAATAGATAAAGAAAACCAAGTTCTGGTGGGGAGACCAGAGTAATCATCATTGAGACATAAATGGCGAAAGAAAAAAAAAACCAGTAGTGGGGGAGAAGGGACAAACTTCATAGAATCATAGAATCACTTTGGTTGGAAAAGACCTTTGAGATCATCAAGTCCAACCTTTAACCTAACACTGCCATCCCACCACTAAACCATGTCCCTAAGCACCTCATCTAGCCTTCTTTTAAACCCCTCCAGGGATGAGGACTCTACCACCTCCCTGGGCAGCCCATTCCAGAGCCTGACAAC
>NW_009259863.1:2384642-2385008 GCF_000687185.1 Egretta garzetta | reverse complement strand
TTTCAGGCAGTTGTAGAGGGCGATAAGGTCTCCCCTCAGCCTCCTCTTCTCCAGACTAAATAACCCCAGTTCCCTCAGCCACTCCTCGTATGACTTGTACTCCAGACCCCTCACCAGCTTGGTTGCTCTCCTCTGGACATGTTCCCGCAATGCAACATCTTTCTTGTAGTGAGGGGCCCAAAACTGAACACAGTATTCAAGGTGCAGCCTCACCAACACCGAGTACAGGGGCACTATCACTTCCTTACTGGTCACACTGTTTCTGATACAGATGCCATTGGGCTACTTGGCCACCTGGGCACACTGCTGGCTCATATTCAGCCGGCTGTCAACCAGTACCCCCAGGTCTTTTTCCACCAGGCAGCT
>NW_009259863.1:2368749-2383939 GCF_000687185.1 Egretta garzetta | reverse complement strand
ATGTCCAGGTGGCATAGCAGGTCAAAGACTGCTTCCTCCTGGATTATGGGGGTCTATTCCACTCACCGTCCCCATCTTCCAGCTCGGGAGGCTGGGTACCCTGGGGATAACTTGTCGGGCCATTAAAGACTGAGGCAAAGAAG
Source organism: Egretta garzetta (assembly GCF_000687185.1). NCBI lineage: Eukaryota > Metazoa > Chordata > Aves > Pelecaniformes > Ardeidae > Egretta > Egretta garzetta. Next base: position 2,383,796 of record NW_009259863.1, on the reverse strand, counting down.
GCGTTGAGGCCTTTTCCTCGTTTTTAGTGGCAATGTTCCCCCTTGCATCCACTAGAAGATGGGGGTTCTCCTTGGCTCTCTTTTTGCTGTTAACATATTTATAAAAACTTTTCTTCATTATCCCTTACAGCAGTGGCCAGGTTAAATTCCAGCTGGGCTTTTGCCTTTCTAATTTCCTCTCTGCATAACCTGACAAGATCCCTGTACTCTTCTTGGGTTGGCTGCCCCTTCTTCCAGAGCTGGTAAACTCTCTTTTTTTTCCTTAGTCACAGTAGTAGACCTCTGTCCAGCCAGGCCGGTCGTCTTCCCCGCCGATTTGCCTTACGGCACATGGGGACAGCCTGCTCCTGTGCCTTTAAGACTTCTTCCTTGAAAAATACCCAGCCTTCTTGGACCCCTTTGCCCTTCAGGACTATCTCCCAAGGGACTCTCCCAACCAGCGTTCTGAGCAGGTCAAAGTCTGCCCTCCGGAAATCCATGGTGGCAGTGTTGCTGACCCCCTTTCCTACCTCACCAATGATCGAAAACTCTACCATTTCATGATCACTAAGGCCTAGACGACCTCTGACCACCACCTCTCCCACCAGTCCTTCTCTGTTAGTGAATAGGAGGTCAAGCAGGGCACCTCCCCTGGTAGGCTCACTTACCAGCTGTGTCAGGAAGTTATCTTCCACACACTGCAGGAACCTTCTGGACTGTTTCCTTTCTGCTGTATTGTATTTCCAGCAGATGTCTGGGGAGTTGAAGTCCCCCACGAGAAGAAGAGCTTCATAGAGATCTAGATTAGAAAAAATGTTTTCTTCAGAAAGAGAAAAAAAGAAACTATGGGATGCTTCATAATGGCTGGCCTGGAAAAGGCCAGTTGCTGAGCAACTCAGAAGTAGGGAGTGTTCTTCCTTTGAAGTAGGAAACAACGTAGGTTGTAGCTGTGCAATGTTTATCCATTGGAACAGTGTCCAACTATGTTAGAAGTCTCATTGAAACCAGTTCTCTTGTCATCTGTAGTAACATTATTCATCAGAAGTAGTGTTGATATAATTCAGTCTTTACTGATCAGTACAAAGTATCTCCAGGAATTTTTGTCATTTGATTTTTTACCAAAGCAAGGGTTCAGGACTCTTTATAAATATTCAAACTCATAGTACCATCAGAAAAATTCATAGTGATATCTGGAAAAAGAAAATACCTACGTTAGCAAGTAAAAATCAAGAACGGCAGTGGTAACTTGAGGACAAGAAATAGATCAGAGTCTTAACCTTATGAACAGTGATACTGAAGGAAATTTTTCCAAGGATCTTTGAAGACATGAAGACAAAGTTTACACTGTAGTTTAGGTGATAACTCAAAAGCTAACAGAAAAATCATAGATGTCCGTGTGCTGTAAACCATCTATTCTCCCCAGCTTGTTCATGTGTATGAATAAAATATGTGTATATATAAACACTCACAAAAGTTACAATATTATTACATTAATTAATTAACCTTACATGTATATGTATATATGACTCTAAAAGTCCATTTCTTATTTTGGATTATGTGAGCACTAGATATTTAGTGGACACTCAAGTAACACTTTAATTTCTAAAAAATAAGAGTCTGCTGATAAGCTAAGTCTTCACAGTTCTTCAGAAACGAAGGCTGTTTTATTGTGGACACTAAAAGACTTCTGTGGTAGAATTAGTTGAAAATAGTCCTCTTAGGTTTGTCTGGGTAATTGGAAGCATTTTTACCCTGTTTGTCAGGCTAGTTTTTTGTGCAGGTGGCCAAGCCAGGAAGATCTCAGGACTGATGTCGCTTCCTGTCTTTCTTAGCTGTCGTCTCCAGAATTAAGATGAACTGTGCTACAGAAAATTATTGACAGTGAGGGAAAAATGAGAATCTTGGCTATGCAGCAGTGTAATTCTCTTCTGAAATAGGCCACTGTCCCTTAGGCAGCTTTTAACACACTTTCAAACTTTGGTTTTCAGTTAAAGAAAGATACTAATTTGCTTAGCTTATACAGAAGCTTGGTCCTAATATTTCTTATATAACAATTGATTTCTGGCAGTATTATACATGAGTGGGTCTTTTTGAATTTTTTTAAATTTGTTTATTCTGAGAAGACAGAGGAACCAAAATTATTGTAGACCAGTTCTGGAAAGCCTCACTTTCTTTTCCCCCACAAACTTGAAAGACTTTAAGTGTACTTTGACACAGAAGTTGAGAGGAATTTCACTTGAAGGAGTCGTTACTGAATCTATCTACTCTTATGTAAATATGGTGACATGATTATAGTTAAGTTTCCATGCTGAATGTGAGGTTCCAAAAAGAATGTCTGAAGCATAATTTTCTAATATTGGAGAAGGGGGCATGATCTTAAAAACAGTGATATATTACCAAGAATTTGATTGCAACTTCAGTTCTTTTTTCTTTTTTAGATAGTTGTTGCTTGACAATGGTTTTGGCTGGTAAATCACAAATGGTCTATGAATATAAATACTTTGTATACTGCATTAGTTTACACAGACACAAATAGCCAAAGGTTAAAAAGTAGCCTTATAACTAAAAGCCTTGATCATCTAACTACTAAGAAATCTAGTGCCTCAGTCAATCGGTATTGTCTCTATTAAACTCTGTATTGATTTCTTGGATTACAGAGTTTTTTGAACTACCTTGAGAATGGTTAAAAGATTCTCGAAGTGAATGGGTAGCCTTTTTAATTACAAAAGCAAACCTAGTTAAACCTCTTGCTACAACTTACAAACTATCTTAAAATACTTATTTACAAAATCAATCATTACACAGTAAGAATTTGGTCTAACTTAGAGTCTTGTTGGGGACGTTTTATGTATGAAACCTCTGAGATTCACATACAAAATGTGTATTCATCTGTCTTAATACTAACAATAACAGCCGTGGAGTTAATATAGGAATCATTAAAACAGAAATTGCTTTCTTCTAGCTCGTTTTTCATTGTCTGGATTTATTTTTAGTGGTTAAAGGAAAGAAAATAAACTTGAGCAAAAGTAAACAGTAGAAAGCTACTCGATACTCACGGTTCTTGCCTTAATTATGAACACAAACCCAAGAACTATGTGGCAGGTAAGTTAAAGATTTTTCCATCAAAAAACACTTGCTGTTATTTACTTAGATACCGCAGTGATGAACTGCATATAATTTAAGGTATAGCAAAATAGCTTTATATTTTATCTATAAATACTGTTACCTGTTACCTTTCTCATGAAGATTTATGGACTAATTATTACTTGAATGTGTAGGTAAGAAAAAAATCTGAAAGTTTTATTTATTAATGACACACAAGAATAATAATTTAAAATTCAAAAATTTAGCTTGTGCTAAAAGGAACATACAGTATTTCTGTTTTATTTTTGGTGACACAAAATATACTTTATTTTGTAATGGCCAGTGAAAGGTAAAGGATCAAAATTATATTCAGGTTGCTGCCAGTCTTTTCCTCAATAATGTGAGTATACTAAAGGAATTTAGTATCCAGTCAGAAAAGTAACATAATGTAGCTTTTGAGAATGTAGAGTTAATGATATGGCACTGAACAGGCAGTCAATACAATAATGAAAAATCTATAAATATTAAGATGATGTATTATTCAAAATGATGTTATGTCCAGTTTCTAGTAGAATCAGCATAATAATTTATTAACTAGGTGCAGAATGGAATTAATATGTCTATTCATTGTAGGTATAATGTCTGATTTATAAATAAATAAGGTAATCTTATTTTTAAACAATTAATTTACTTTTGAACAATGCTAAAAGCCATTTAATACTTGACTTCTGTTAAGAGGCATGAAATATACTTAAACAGATTAAAAAAAAAGGCAATTCAGTTTATTCGCAATATAGCTAGACTGAAAACTATACAGTTCCCTTGTGCTTCCGTAGAAACAGGTTATTTATTTATGCCATATAATAACATTTCTTCAAGCAAATCTTTTTAATAAGCCTAAAAGACTTACTTTATGCATTTGCTATAATAACCCATAAAAATAAGAGTAAGTCTAGCAAACTCTTCCCTTTTGCAAACACATCCTTTTTTAAAAAAAAAAATTACATTTTAATTTCATCTAGAAGTTGTGCAATTTTTTTTTCATGTTGTCTAAGTCACTTTTTAATTCTTACATTCTGGAAATGGTCAAGGAATTTGTTCCTGGGGTGGTATGTATGAGATCAAAAAAGTTTGCTGTCCAACATCTGTTTTTGCAAAAGTTCTTTGGTCCTCAGGGAAGATATTCAACTCCTTTCTCCTTGTGAAAGTAAGGTGGCATTTTCAGCTAGTGGGAGAAATAATCATACGGAAAGTACATCTAAAGTACTCTGGCCATGAGAAGCTCTAACAAAAAGCAAAAAAGCATACATTACACCAACAAAGAAGGCTTTCTTATGACAAACTACTCAGTACTTTTAGAAAGGTGAGGTAAAGGATGGCAGGACCTATTTGATAGGTAGTGGGAAACTAGGGTTTAAAGATGACGAAGAGGAGCTGACTATGTCTAAAAATATAGAAGTAAGAGTTCTTCAGAAGCAAAAAAAGATGGCTGAAGCAGACTCAGATGACAGGAGGAGCACAAGTACCCTAGTACATCTTAGAAAGCTTGGCTGAGAATGTTAAGTAGATTATTCTTTATTAATACAGCTTGTTATTTCTCATTTCCTGAAAGGCAATATATAATATGTCTCACAATGTCAAGAACTGAATCTAAAACTACCACAAGATTTCTTTGGACAGAAAGAAAATAAGACTGTACTATTTTTGGTGTTTTCTACTGCAATAGTTAACAATGACTTCCACACATTATGTTTTAAAAAGTAAAGATTTTATAACCTATATTTGTTTTACATAAGTTTATATGTACCTTCCTGTATCATATCAAATGTCAAAAGACATAGACTTTATAGTATGTTTACTGACAAGTGTATGTCTCTTCTATAACATATTCTAACAACTAGGAAACCTAAACTAATAATAACTCATTTTTCAGATACTTGTTTTTCTAGTTATTGGTATTTGGAATATATTACATGCTGCTTTTAAAAAATTAGGATACAGAATAAAAATAAAATGAATTTTGATGAAATATCTTATTTGAAATATTTAATGCTACTATAGTTCAACTATGTCCAAGGGCACAGATAAATAATGTGTTGCATTAGCAGGTTTATTATAACTTCTATAGACAAGCAAGGTTATGAAAATAATGAAGTAGACACAAAACATGCTTCCATTTTTAACATTTAAGAAACTGTAATATGTTTAAAAACTCTTTTTGTTCCTAAACCTAGTTTGTATAACGATGAATAAGTCTTAGTATTTCATCTGCTTTAAAGAAATTAAGTCCAAGGTAATATTTTGGTTGCAAATTTACCTTCTGACCAAAATGTTCAAGTGCATCTTAAATCAACTTCTATCCTTTCACCATCAGCTGTAGCATTTTTGAAGTGCTATTACAGAATTTATGTTTTGATTCACTGTTCATACATTTGTATAAATAAAACTAAATATAGATGCCTTTTAAGAAAACATAAGCTAGTAGTATTAAAAATATGAAATGCCATTAAGTTAAATTTTGGAATTCAAAACACTGCATATGATAATAATGGAATGTGACATTCTGCAAGCTGTCCTTTGCTTCAGAGTAGCTATGACTAATTTTATAATGTTGTATAATAACATTGTATAAAAGAAAAGTCTGCAGAATACTGAGGATATTTGAGGTTTACTTCTCATTAAGAAGAACCAAGGAGATCAAGGGATGAATTTGGGTGCCCAGATGTAGGCATTTGTGTCCTTTGAGAAAACTTTTGATATCAGGGACATCTATACTGTGTTCACAGACAGGTCACAGACCTATTAATGCTTCTAGATTGACATCTAGAGGCCAATCAGGCAGCCCTAGCACATCTCAAAGGACACCAGAAGTCTACATGTTGGCAACTGAAAAGTTACATAACTCTGTTGTCTATAGGAGCAATCCACTAAAGAGGGAAAAAAATAGATTGTCATACACAGGGTTAGTCAAGTGTATTCAGTGATGACTTTGTCACACTCTGTGTGTCTAGAAAGTGAGAAGATTATACAGAAACATCCTATTTTGAGGCCATGTAAAGATCTGGTAGTATTGCCCTTGTACTCCTGGAAGGACAAGATCCTCCATTAATGTCTAGACTGCCTTAGCTGGATGTATTAAAGCAGTCTAAGGTTGTTTCTTCTTCCATACATTGACAATCTGTTAGGCAACTGAATGAACTAGAGTCCCTGGAAGGATGCAATTGCTGGCACAGAACTATGAAATAGTGTTGATCTTCTGGACACACTGAAATTCAAAAAGCAGAACGCGTTTTTATGCTTTCTCTAGTACTGCATCTGTCAGCACTGGTCCTGAAGCAGAAGGATACATAATATGGACAATGAAGACCAAAGTGATGAATGAGGAGTAAACTGAATGCTGCAGGCATAATAAATAAAGGCATTCATTCAGCACCATCTGGCCTAACTAATTTGCATATATGAAGACTAGCAAAGGGGAGGATTTCTTTTTGTCTTTTATCTTTTCTTGTATTAGCTTTCCAGAGAAGATGATATTATAAAGAATGATAGATGTTTCTCCTTCTTCTTCTACTCCTTGCTAGAGAGAATTTTAGCAGTTTAGCATAATTCTGTAATACTTTGCTCCACTTTAGAAATGGGTAGAAAAATATAAATCAAAAAGCCTGTCTCTATTCACTACTACTTCAGTTTTTAAGAGAAAATTAATTTGTTAAGTAAAACACTTGTAAATTAGGAAATAATTTAATTGACTTACACAAATAATTTTTTTCAGCAAAACTAGCAGTAACAGTGTGATCTCTGGAAGCAAGGTCAGGCTTCACCGGAACATTACAGAGCTGTGGCTTGGATATGCAGGGAGAAGACATGAAAGGCCAAAGCTTGAAAATGTTGAAACTGGCCAGTGTTGTGTCAGACAACAAGAAATGCTTTTTTAAATGCATTAATAGGAAGAGGAGGTCTAAAGAAAACATTGGACTGATATTTGTTGAAAATATTGAAGTGGAATGAAGAAAAAGTGGAGGCATTCAATGCTTTTTTTTCTTCAGTCAGACCTTGGGCTACCCTGTCCCCTGAGTTGGAGGACCATAAGTGTGGGAATAGTGACTTTCCACTTGTGGACACTGAAATTTTAAAGGACCAGCTGTATCGGCTGAATGTTTACAAGTCCATGGTGCCTGACAGGATTCATCACAGAGTACTAAAGGAGGTAGTGGATGTTACAGCAGGACCCCTCTCAATCATCTACCAAAGGTCTTGGGAGTCTGGGGAGGTTCCTGATTGGAAGCTACCCAATGTTATTCCAATCTACAAGAAGGATGTGAGAGAAGACCAAGGAAACTATAGAACTTTTAGTCTAACCTCAGTTCCTGGAAAAATATGGAGAAGATCATACTGGGTACTGTTGAAAGGCATTTAAAGAGCAATGCAGTCATCAGGCACAGTCAACATGGGTTGACAAAGGGAAAGTACTGTTTAACCAATTTGATATCCTTCTATGATAAGGTCAGCTGCCTAATGGATGAAGGGAAGACGGTACATGTAGTTTTTCTAGATTTTAGTAAGGTTTTTGATACTGTCTTTCACAGCATCCAAGTTGTCCAATAGTGAGATGAATGGGTTCACGGTGCTCTGGGTGAAGAACTGGCTGAAGGACAGAGCTTAAAGGGTTGCAGTGAATGGGGCTACATCTGGCTGGCAACAGGTTACCAGCAGTGTTCCTCAGGCTTCAGTTCTAGAGTCAGTCCTGTTCAATATATTTATCAGTGATCTAGATGCAGGAGTTGAATGTACCATTAACAAAGTTGCTGATGATACCAAACTGGGAGGTGCTGTTGACTCTCTTGAGGGACAGGAGGCCTTCCCCAGGGATCTAGGTAGATAGGAGCTTTGGGCAATCATTAACGGGATGGAATTTAACAAGACCAAATGCTGGATTCTGCACCTGGGATGGAGTAATGCCAGGCACAAGGATAAATTGGGAGAGGAGTGGCTGGAGAGCAGCCCCGCAGAAAGTGATCTGGGGGTGCTGGTCGGTAGCAGGCTCAACGTGAATCAGCAGTGTGCCTGGGCAGCCAAGAGGGCAACCCGCACCCCGAGGTGCATCAAACACAGCATCACCAGCTGGTCAAGAGGTGATTTTCCCACTGTGTTTAGTGTTGGTGTGGCCTCACCTTGAACACTGTGTGCAGTTCTGGGCCCCACAGTGTAAGAAGGATGCGAAAGTCCTTGAATGCGTCCAGAGGAGAGCAACAAAGCTGACGACAGGGCTGGAAGGCCTGTCCTGTGAGGAGTGGCTGAGGACTTTGGGCTTGTCTAATTTGTAGAAAAGGAGGCTGAGGAGAGACCTCATTGCTCTCTACAGCTTCCTGAGGAGGAAATATGAAGAGGGATGTGCTGAGCCCCTCTTCCTGTTCTTCAGTGACAGGATGTGTGGGAATGGTTCAAAGCTGCATCAGGAGAGCTTTAGACTGGACATTAGGAAGCACTTCTTTAATGAGTCGGTAGTCCAACACTGTAACAGGCTTCCTAGAGAGATGGTCTATGCTCCATGCCTGTCAGTGTTTAAGAGGCATGTGGACAATGCTGTAATAGTATGCTTTAACTTTTGATCAGCCCTGAATTGGTCAGGCAGTTGGATTAGATGATCATGGTAGGTCCCTTCCAGCTGAACCATTCTATTCTATTCTATTCTATTCTATTCTATTCTATTCCATTCCATTCCATTCCATTCCATTCCATTCTAGGGATGGCAATATTCTATCTTGACAAAAAATGAATGGAGTTTTGTGAGAATAAGAAAAGGCACCACTCTAGCCCCAAAGCCTCTTTTTCCTGAAAAATTTCAAGTCTCCTGGAAAGTATAAAATTTTCAAAAAAGGCCTAAAAGCTAACAGAATGAAAATTGCTAATTGTTGATGAAAATTATTGCTAACTATTTGATGTCTATATATTTCTGCATACTTATTTAAGTAAAACAGAATGTTTTTATCTAAGCAAAACCCACTCAATCCTCAAAAACTACTTCTTGATGCTTTGGTTGAAAAAGTGAAAATTACTGGCTTACCACAAACAATATCCAGTTAGCCCTACAGAGCTACTAGCAGTAATAACTTTCACAAAGTAAAATTCTCCAAAACATGATTTACTCTAATGTTTAGCTCTAGATATATAACTTAAGATATCTCTATATTTTTATCCTCACACACTTTCTTCATTCTGTAGGTCACGAAAAGAACATTAACAAGCTTTGTACATTTTTCTTGAGTTTCTCTTTCACTGTTTACTTTTAGTATACAATGCAGTGAGAACACTTCCTTGTGATAAATTCTTAAAACTGAAACGCTATTATTTTTTAATTTAGCTGGTGGATTTTAATATGTGAATTAATATACAAAAATAAACGTATATATTGCTAGGAATATATTTTAAATACATTTAATTAGGACAGTCTCAGAAATATGTTGATATGCTGGTATTCAGTTATTACCATTACAGTTCAAGTAAATGGGAAAGCAAATGCACATTCCCTTAAGGAAAAAAAAAATATTTATATGCTGTCTTGGAAATATGTACGCTCATTTTTACTGTAGTTCAAATCTGGGAACTAATGATAAAGTCTTCACTCCCCCTATATTAACTAGGGATCTGACAGGTTTCCATGGGTTTTGATGAAGAAAATGAGGATGTGAATGCTTAGTATTCAAACAATCTTTTCCTGTGGTTAAAAGGAAAGCATCCATAGAATGATATTTTGGGGCATGAGTTTAATTGTTGGCAAGAATATTATTAAATCTCCACATTATAAAATTGTGAAAAAAGCATACATATTTTCAAGTAAGGTTGGGAATAGCAAGATTTGTGTGCCCTGATAGTTCATCTGCACAAGTATGTGGTCTGGTCAAACACAGGAATATACACATAACTATATACTGAAAATATAGGACAAACACATTAACGGCTGCATCTCTCACTCTCTTTTTTGGGTATAGTTGTGTGTTTCAACTTAAAAATGTTATGTATATATGTGTGTCTATGTATATATACATATAAAGTGAAAGTTTTAATAACCTAATCTTTTTAGCTACATCCTGAACTTGTATAAATTGTAAGCTGGGGAAGTTCACATCTGCATGTTAAAGTATTTGAGGCATCCATTCACATGGTGGTGGGGAATTTGCTTGGTTTTGTGGTTTGCATTTGATTAAAAATTATAAAAATATTCAAATTTTCATATGTGGAAATAAAACTTTTGGTTTGGAACTACGAATGAATTTTAATATGCAAATCTTCTTGAAATAATTTCTCTCATATTAATAGAGTACACGTCAGGCAGGTAAATAATAGTGTCCTTTAAGTCATGCAGCATGTTTAATCCTTTAGTAGAAGTAATCAAGTAGATTTTTTACAAGGCAATTACTAAAATATAAAAATATTTAACTCAGAGATTCCAGTAATATTTAATGTTAATCTTCTATATTGCCAACCTTGGGAATATCTAACATTACCAAGTTATCTTACTTTTTAAATTATTTTTTTGATAAAAAGGGTATCCAAAATGCAAACACACATTGGTTAAGGGAGGAAAAGAGTGTTCATGCTTACTTTAAACACAATAATAAAGAATGTATACCTTTTATATTAGAAAAATAACAGTCGCTTAAAATTTTACATTCATTTAGACAGACTAAAAATTAATGTTTTCCATTGTAATTTCCCCAATGCTCCTTTCCTGACTGTAATACATGTTTGGTTGTTAAGAATCCTAGCAATCCTCTCAAAACAGGAGAAAATTATTAACAACGTTGAAGGGTACTAAGACTTTTACTTCTTTGTAGGGATATGAATGGTTTTCAGAGTTTTTTCTTCCACATTATTTTCCACACACTTCATTTGTTTTTTAAATAAATCTAGGAACTACAGAGAAGACCCACAAAGAGATCTTATCTTCTAGAAGAAAAAGGTTTGAATAAGATCTTTATCTCATTTATGAGTACAGATGACCTCAACTAGGCCATAGACCTCATTAGAAATTTTATGCTTGTGAACAGAATATTAAGAACTTAAATCTGGAATAACTTTAACTATTTGAAGATATTGAACTATTAGAACATTTTATGCTTAAGTGAACACTAGTTTTTATAGTATGCTGTATTTTCTAATAATACTATTTTATGTTTTACATTAGCATAGGATGGCTCCAATTTATCAGAGGGATAGAAAGTTTATGCTTTTGGTAGGTGCAAAGAAAATAAACATAGCCAAGTATAATTTCAGAGTACACTTCACTTATGTCAAAGGTTCTTTGCTTATAATGAGACCTTAATCAGATATTTATTAGGTTGCCATGCTTTCAGTATATATTCCATGATATTTAGCAAACAGTTTTATTGGATTAAATATTTTATGAGTAATACATCTGCAATAAAAATGAGTACAATCATTCATGCAGTTATGTAATTACTTTCAATAACCTGAAGTAAATTCTGTAATCATGATTAATATTGATTAGGCCAAACTTATTGATATGGTTTGATTATATGAAAAAGTTAAAATAAATGGATTTGATTTTGCAAATTGCAGTCCTTCATAATGCACAGCTTTTTTATTATTATTTTCTGGTCTATACCCTTCATTTTCAGAATAGGAGTTAAATTCTGTTAAAAAAAGAAAGAGAAAAAAAAATTCCACACAAAACCCCCACCCCCTACCCAACATGTCATTATATCTATATCTATTCTACAAATATCACTGAATTATTCAACTTCTTTGTGGTCGTCCTAACATATTACATTACTAATTAAATGATGCATTGATCTTTGGCTATTAATACCAAATAATACAAATATACATGGATATTAAAGGTGTTTGGAAATTTCACATGCAATACTCTCCACCTTGATTAAGAAATATAAGAAATTAGAATTTTTCTGAAACATTTAAAGCTTTGGATGCTTTTCTTTTTCTTCAGAGTGCTTTAGATAAATGCAAATGCTACTGTAAATATGCAGCAGATCTGTTTACCAACACTGAAGTAGTAGAAAATGTAATCTTAAGTGCTAAACTTTTTTAACGGGCCCCTAGATTATTTGTAATGAGTGACTGTTTTTTTTTCTCTGTCACTTCTGATAAGCTGAAGGCATTGCGTTTATTTTACTTGTTGTCTACATTCAGCTTGTTTCATCTACTTTTAAGTCCTTGAATCATAATATTTCATTGTTATAAAACTGAACAGTTTCCAAGTTTCATCATTATTTGTAGAAAGAAAATAGTAATGATGACCTTCTTTGTAAAAGTTCTTTGAAATCTCAGATCTCAAAATAACAGCCCATGTGTTGTATTAATAATAAAATATATACTTGTGTATATTGTACTGGTTATAATAAATTATCTAGAATAGGTTTATCTATAAATCTGTTGGAAACACAATTGCATGAACAATTCCCATTTTGTTTCTTTGAAATTAGTAAAATTCTTTTGCAGATGACCAAAAACTCTGGTAATTTCCATTCTCTCATCTTGTATGGTAGCACCATTTTCTGGAAAGCATGACAATGTTAATGAAGATTACAAAAGGAGAAAGCCCTGCATTTTGTATTCATTTCAGAGGTTTTCATGGTATAGTGTCAAAATATATATAGTATAGAACACTTTCCTCAAGCACTGCCTTGGACATTGAAGACAATTCTTTATTTTTTTTTTATACAGACATTTACACTACAAAACCACATCTTCCCTTATATTATGGTCTGAATACACATATATGTCAGATTGAATAGTCATATGTGTAATGACAACAACCTTATTAAACAGCTGTTAGTTTAATATCCCACAAACAATGCTGACTTCAGTAGTGACAATATACTATTAATTAACACAACACGCTTATATTTTTAGACTTCAGATAATTTAAATTTAAATTTAGGAAGATGAGAGGTTACTGAATAACAGCTAAGACTGATTTCAAAGCAAGTGATCAAATCTATTTTGAAATAATTATTATTTACGGTGAAATTACACACTGTTGCTTGTAACATCAGTCATTCTTATCTGTTTAGAAGACAGATCTTTGTGAAAATGAAAGCCACTGTAGTCAAAAAATGCATCAATCAATCACTGTATAAATCAAAATCTGTGGAAACATTAATAAAGGAAAAGTTGGCATCAATTTTCTTCTGCACTATGCCAGTTAACAATTAAGCAGTATGCCTGAAAGTCTAAGTATTTGTGTTGTGAAGATACAAATTATTTTATGTTATGAACCCAGGCATTTGAAAAAATGGAAAAAAATAGTTCTGTAGATGACTACAGACAATGGTACTCCAGTATGCAACAGAAAAAAAAAAATCGTATGAAGCTGTCTTTTGCCCTAAATGAGATGTCATTAGAGTTCTTTTCCATTTCTATTTTTATGTATATGGCATGCTTTTTAATTAACAGACATTATGAATACAATATATTTAACAGATGTAGTTTCTAGAGAATCAATTTGTCTCATATTAAAAGTAAATTCTACCATCTGAGATAGAAATAGAATTGTTCTGTTCCATACAGCAATTTATCTTGAGAGCAGCTGTACTTCTCTAGTCCTTGAGAGAACATCTTCAGTGTAATAGAAGTAACCATTGAACTTCCTTTTCAAATCAACCTGATCCCAGACAGATTAAACCAGAATGAGACAACCACTCCTTATATAAGTGAGCATGAAATGTCTCTGTTCTTATTCCAGTCTATGGACATGGCACCAGCAATAATTGTCTTCCAGGCTATTAGTTCAATTCTTAAGCAATCGTAGTCACAAAGTCAGTATTTTGTCTTTTTATGCTGTCCGAGGTCTCACAATGATCCAGTCTAGTGGAGAAAGGTCACAATTCGCAGGAAAAATTTTGATTGGTATTTACATCACAATAGTGCCTTGAAGTTTCAAGTCATTAACCATTAACCAAGACATGCCCATCATACCAGAAAAAAACAAAACAAAAAAATCCCATATAGGCCTTTCCACAAAGATCTCATGACCAAGTGATCATGTGAACAAGTCACATAAAGATGAACAAAAACCTAACCTGACTGCCATTATTTTCAGCTTTATGCCTACTCATTTAAAAGTAAGGCAAAGAACGATTTAGAAGATGCCTTTTAGGTCCATGTCAAACAGTGGTGATAAGGAAGGGAATATCAGTATCCTATTGCACCTGTTATACCACTATAGCTGGTGTTAATAATGAACACATGGGAAGGTCCATCCTTCCTAAATTTGCATTGAACGACACCTATGAGGTACTTTCAGATGCTTTATGAGGAACTACGTGTATAGCCAACATTAAAATGTCAAAAATAATAAACTTGATTTCCACTGCACGAGCTCTGATACAAAGAAATCACACTGATATGGTCTTTAGTCTAAGTTCGGATTTTTTTCATCTTTCAGTTTATAATGCATGCAAGATGAATGACGTTTTTATGCTTCTTCAACCCACCTATTCCTGGCGTTCAAAAAAAAAAAAAAATTGGAAGCACATGTTTCATTTAACTACATTCCTTTCTGCTTTCCTGTCTCCCAATGAAACTGTTTGAAGTAGTAGTGTGATTTGTGGAAGAATACCTTTACATAACACATTGGTCAATCTATTACTTAGTGCACTAATTAGTATTTGTAAATCTTATACAAATACTTATCCCAAACTCTAATTTAATTTTTTTTTCTGATATTCACAATGGCATCAATATCCATGCTAATTACTATAAACAGTCACTGTAATCAGTCACAAAATCTACTGTAATTCAAAGTAGCTCATATGTGTAGACATTTGTATTTACCTGAATTACCTTTCCTTTCCACTTATGCTACCTTTCATTTTTTTCCTGACTGAAACCCAGAAAGACCTTCTCAGTTCTCTTCATCACCTGACACAGTCTTCTTCCACTCTGTCAGATTATACAGCAAAGAGGAAATCTGAACAGGCTGAAAAGAGAAAATTTTACTG
>NW_009259863.1:2317964-2368719 GCF_000687185.1 Egretta garzetta | reverse complement strand
GTACTTCACAAATTCCAGGAAAGGAGAAAATTCTCACACTTTTACAGATGTCACATGTGTTGATCCATAGTATTTTGGGGTATGAAGTCAAGGTGGAAGAGCTAGGCAAGAGGGTAAGAACATCAAGAAGGCTGCAACTGTGAAAGAGTTTCAGTGAAGCAAAAGTAGAAAGAAGAATAATATCTACAGATATTAAGTGCTAAAATCCATGGTAGACACGCTGATTCTATTTAATCACCCATGTTTGATAAGTGTGTTGTGTAATTCCTTGTCACCTGAGTTATTAATTTTCTGATTTTTTGTTTACTTTTTAAATGTAATGATATATTAATGTGTCATTGTAATACCTTATGTATAACAACAAATATGTTCACCCTTAAAGAAAAAGCAATGGACAGTTATTTAATAGCTCCAATCTTAACAACTCCACCTGCTTTACAAATATTAGCTAATTATACCTCATTTACACCAAGGTGAAATCTTTCTTCTTGACAATGTATCTAATGTGCAAATACATGTTCTGTACATAAAATCCCCGATTCACACATAACTCTTGTAAATGAACTTTTTATATTGCATTATCTATACAATATTTTAAATAAAGCCACAAGACTAACTAGGAGAAAGACATATTTTTACATCTACTAAAATGTTGAGATCACTTTCAAATTTACAGTGATTAGAGTATTTATGACCTCCTTACTTACCTATGTGACAACACCTACTTATCAGTGGCTTTGGAAGCTTTTTAGCTTATTCACAGCATTTTTATGCAACACATCAGATGTCCTAACACTACTGGGTCTTTCAGTTAAGTAGCCAGTCAATTTTAATCAAAAGTCATAAGTAGACCTGTACCATAACAATACACTAAATAAATTAGATTTTGCATAAAACTTCTCTAATATGACCTGATAAGGTGGTTTATTAACATACACACAGATACTTGTTTGTTTCTATTTTAAAAAGAAAACTTTTTTTTTCTTTTTTAAAAGAAAAGTTCTACACAATGTTTTACCAGATTTGTCTATGGCTGAAGCACATTGCTTTAAATTAAGAGTGTGTATCATGCATTTAAGAACAGAAGTTACCTCTTGACCTTACTGAGAACGATAATCCTGTGTGCATTTAGTACTACATTTTACTGAGTAAAGAATCTTAAATAATCTTACTTGTAAAGTTGCTCTGTTAATGGCTTATGATTAGTGACTTCAGCTGCTCTTCATTAGTTAGTTTGCAGAATAAGAGAGCTAACAGATCTACATAACTTTCTATGTGTTGCATAAAATAATCTTATACAAGAAGAAATTAAGAAGATGGAAAAGTTTCTTTGTACTGGGAGAATAGCTTCCTTATTTAAATACCATTTTAAATTATTTTAATGGAAAGGATTAGAAAAAGGTGAAGAACAGTTGCTATTAGCCAACCAGAAACATCTTGAGCACTTGAGTTCAATGTCATGAGGACTGATCCACACTCTTCTCAGTGGTGTCCAGCAACAGGACAAGGGGCAATGGGTACAAACAGAAACATAAGAGGTTTCAGTTGAATATGAGGAAAAAACTTCTTTACTTTGAGGGTGACAGAGCACTGGAACAGGCTGCCCAGGGCAGTTGTGGAGACTCCTTCTTTGAGGATATTCAAAACCCGTCTGGACGATATCTTGTGCAACCTGCTCTAGGTGAACCTGCGTTAGCAGGAGGGTTAGACTAGATGATCTCCCGAGGTCTTTTCCAACCCTTGCCATTCTGTGATTTTGTGATACTATGACTTCTATTCCTTCTCCCCCCCACAGGACTGCTTGCTTTAGAAAAGAGATACTTAATTGGAGCTATTCTATGATAAATATTAATAATTGTTAATGAATTAAAATCACAAATAATTGTAAAATATAACAAGTAAATAAAGAGTATGTATTCAAAATCTTTCATCTGGTATTGAAAAGAAAAAAAGGAAATTTGCAAGTTGGATTTAACCTTTTCAATGAAATTTTGCCTTTGAATGAATATTTTTGGTACAGATATGAAAATATTAAATGTGGATACTATAACAGATAAACACAGAAGGTACAACATCATTAAGGATTACTACCTAGCTGGGAGAAGCCAATGCATACCAACAGTAAGAGATATTCAAATCTGATGTGACTGAGGTAGTTCCAGTCACAAACTTGAGAATAAAGAATGAAATCCAGGCCACCTCCCTAACAGCTGTCTGGCAGTTTGATGTGATGTTAGTCTCACCATTTGAGAGTGAAAATGTTGATACAGTCTCCTTCATCATTTCAAAGATCAAAATATTAAGAGGAAGTCGAAGCTGCATGAGATGATAATTTAGATTCTCCCACCAATAGAGTTCCAG
Source organism: Egretta garzetta (assembly GCF_000687185.1). Taxonomy (NCBI): domain Eukaryota; kingdom Metazoa; phylum Chordata; class Aves; order Pelecaniformes; family Ardeidae; genus Egretta; species Egretta garzetta. Next base: position 2,366,358 of record NW_009259863.1, on the reverse strand, counting down.
GCACAAAAGCCTACTGAACTAAAAGGAGTGTAATAGCGTCTTTCCTAACTCCAAATAAAAATCCAGACTACAATAGATTAGATGATTACAGTCCCAGGACCTCTGGGGTGCAAAGTAATAAGTGAGATGGCCTACAAAACAAACTGTCACCTTTACATTATGGAGAAATAAACACAGAGTTCTTACCCTTAAACCTGCTGATCAACCTATTCCCTGGTAACTGTAGCAATTTGGAAGCTAGTGTAAATTAAAATAGGAAGGGAAGCTTGCAATGGCTACCATGCTAAATAGGCAGACTGTATCCGTCTCCCTGTTGTCATTCACTCAATTCGACCCCAATGACTTTCTCATTTCTGTCCAAAGGCCGCACAAGCAGCCAGAAGAGGTCCCATTGCACTGCCATGTAAGCTAAAAGAAATGTTGTCACTATCATTACCAAATCTTTTAAATCCATGCTTTGGTTTTTGATGCTGAAACATTTTAAAAGTAAGCTATAATTGTTTTATATGATCAATGTGTTAAAAAATTAAGGGAAAAACAGGGCTTATCTGAATATAAATATATTCAGTTAGAGGGATTCAATGGTAAAATAACCTGTATAAATTAACATTATTTTATAAACACACATTGCCAGCTATTATAGCAGCTCTGCACAGCATAAACCAATTATAAATACATTTTCAGCTAATGTCAACTAAAACTGTGAAATTTTATACATTAAAAAAACTAAGAACAGCCCAAAAGCTTAAATCTGAAATCTTGACCTACTTTAAAACTTAGAATTACTTGTAAATGTTCTTCAGGTTCTAAATATTTTCATCCTTAGAAAAAATTAGATACATTCCTTAACTGTTTGAAGACTGTTTTCTGTGTCTCTTATATGCTGCTTTCAGGTTTTTCAACTAAAAAATAAAACTTAAGGTTTTCAATGATCACCAAGAGTAATGCATGCCCAGAAATTATAGTTATGTATTTCCCTAATATATTTGCATGCTTCTCTTTAAGAACTAATAATATTTAAAGTGCTTTCTTTAGAATGAATGTTTGTCCATAGCTGTATAGTGTGTTAGTTTCTTTCTGTATCCAGCTCACTACCATGGAAATTTCTGGCACCCTCTGAAATGGACACAAAAAAAAATTGTTGACAAGAAACAGGTTAACCTGATTAATGTGTAAGCCAAAACCTATTGTGTTTTGATGTTCATATCTAAAATGAGTGTTTGAAGACTATTTTCTTCTAGCTTCCACATGACCACAGTCATAGAAAACTGACTGAGAAAACAGTGAATTATTTTGTGCAGTGGTGACTGACTGGCAGGATGTATGTGAAGAGACAAAAATGAGTTGGACAGGGTCATTGCATTTTATTGGTACAACTTTTATAAACAATAAAAAGTGATAAAACCTTCAAGATAAGCACTTCTCAGTGCTCTTTATACAGTAGGTGTCTCAACATAACCTTTGGCTAGTGAGGATTTGGAGATACTTAGAGGCTTGTGACCAGTTCTGTAATCTCACACCAGAATTTTATTTATCAAAATGTTTCATAGGGCTTTTAAGACTGCAAAATGCAAGGTGAGCTTATTCTGTCCAGCAAATGAAGCTGCCTAACATTGTGTCTAACTCTGTTTAGTTTTAATATCAATTTCTTCATAAATGATTTTGCAACATACACTACATAGTAATGGAAGTCCAGATCCAAGGAACTGAATACGTAAAATCTAGACATACCAGTGCTCAGCCTGCATCTTGGAGAATGATCAGGTCTCCAAAGCTAGATACACAGGCTTTTATACATAACAGCAACACAGAACTGAATCCAAAGCTTCTGTAAACTGACCAGGGGTCCATCAGATGTTAGCACACTCATCAGTTTCCCATAGGTATCTATAGGTAGGAAACAGGAAACATTAAGGGCAGTGGTGACTTCAAAATCCAGGTCTCAGAAGAGTCATGCAATGTTCAAGAATGATGCTCTCATCCACTTAGGATGTAGTAGTCTTCTTAAAGCATTCACGCAAGAAGCGTGAGAACAAGGTTCAGTATCTTTCTTTTTTTAAGGTCATTCAAATATATAAGTTCCTAGAGATTACTTAGCGAAGTAGATGATGGTTACCGTGATGCTGGCAAATTTGCTTTCCTTCCTTGTGGAAGAGAGGTCCTATAGAGTCATCAAAACAGCTCCAAGTTCTGTTCTTGCTTCCAAACCTGTTACATGAATTTTATGTCTGATGCCTAATTAATCAACAGTCCCTTGAACAAGGACTTCTGTTTCATTTGCAAATCTGGGTTTTAAATTGAAACTGCTTGATGAGTCATCAGCCCTGGGGATTAGAGATAAGACATTTAGTATTATCTTGATACCGTTTTTTTCTTTTTTTCTTTTTTTTTTTTTTTTTTTTTCCCCTTCTAAATATGGCATTCTTTTCTATCTGACATTTTTGGCCGAAAAATGAACCTGAAGACATGGACTACAGATCTAATCAACAGAAAATATAGGGGAATACCTATTTCCAGGTAAGTAATTTAAAATAATGAAAACAGAGAGCATAAGTGGAAAATGAGTTTCCAAGATAGTACTTTAAATAATGTATTTGTTCCCCTTCTTTTAAAAATATTTTGATACATATCAGCCCCTGTACTAGAGACAGAGAAAATGAACTGCAGTGTTTTGAAGTCAAGTTCTGAAATTGTTGGTCTACAAACTATTTCCATGAAAAGGAAAGACTGATGGTTAAAGTACAGTCTTATTCAAGTATTTATATACCATCATGAAACAGTCCAGCACTGAAGCAGCTATAGATGGTTAGTAGTCAGTAAGATTTCTGAAGCTAAGCCTGAAAGCAATGAAAGTCACTAATATAAGCAGATATCCTGAGTAAAAGCTTGCCCACTGTTAATTAGATCCCAGATATACAAGGGCTATACTCAGAAAGATTTACCAGCTAGGTAAAAAGCTCCAAAACTGTTTATTTCCCACTTCTCTGATATTGTGCAAGCAGTATTTCCTCTTCTAAAATTCTTTATATGCAAAATAAACATCTGAAATCTACACCATGTAATAAAGGGAATCTCATACTCTAATATGAACCTTGTATTAAAAATCAGAAGCATGGTGGTAGTCAACTGAAAGCTATCTAGTTCCTTGGGAAATATCTGATACTCAGGAACTAGAACACAGAGAGAAAAGTAACACCCAGAAGGCCATGTGTAGGAAAATATCTGACGGACATTTCAGACATTCCTGTGGAAGGTGTTCATAATGAAAGCTAGCTTGAAGGGACTTGGCATACCTTCAAAACAGCTAAGCACTAGTCAGCCAGGTTCTCCGAAGTAGTCAGGGAAATTAAAGTATACATGCCACCTTTTGGTGAGCATCTTTGAAAACAGTTTGGGGCTTCTTAATCTTGAAAGGCATTCAGAAGAGGTTTACACAGTAAGAACTTGGAAATCTTATAAATTTTCCTTTCTAAATGCTTACAGATACTTTCACTGGAGAATAAGGACTTCCCTTTAAAATTAATGTTAGAATTTTTTCCACTCAAATTAAAATAAAAATAAAAAAACAAGTTTGATTTTTTTGTTTCAGTTTGATGGGGAAAAAAAAGGCTACTTCTAGAAATAAAAGATCATTTTAGTCCAGCATTCCATATAATGAGAAATTACTGAGTTCCCATTCAGAGATGCTACACTGGTCACTTCAGCCTTCTTTCATTTAAAAGATTGATGCAGAGTCAAGGTACTATGAAGTGTAAAGAACTAGATAAAGTAGAATAGTCTCAAAGGTGTTGTTACAAGTTGATTATCATTAAATAAAGATAATATTAATATAATGACTGTTTCAGTTTTCATTCAAAATTGTCTATTGAATGATATTAAATATGACTTTATTATACTCTGTCCTATACTGCCTAGAACTGCCCTACTTCATCTGTTGATTAGACTTGACTTGAAAATTGTTGTCAATAAAGGGAAAATTCCCTTTTCTGATTACTCTTTGTGTTACCATTAGCTTTTATATGTAGCTCAAGCAAAACAAAACAAAACAAAAAAAAGAAGTAGGAACAAAGGTAGGGAAAAGGATAAAGTGTTCACCAGACTTTTAAGGGTATTTATGTTTCTAAAAAATGACTGCTATGTCCCTCAAAGTAATATGGAATTCAACAGATTTTTTTTCTAGATTCAGGTTTTGGTATAAACATATCAGCCATGATGGGTTCACCAACCTGCTATGGACGACCAGTACACCAGCCCATTTAACTATTACACAGTCTTTCTCAACACATGAATAAGGTCATTTCCTTACACGGACAAGGAGAGTTTCATACATTTCCACTGCCCATGTCATCTTCTCCTTTCAGTATGCAATTTTCAAAGAAAAAATACATTCAGGTTGTAAGACATGTAATGTAAATGATCCTATAATGCTGGTATGTAGTTATTTTAGTTCAAATTTGAGGTTTATTTGATTTATTCAAAACTAAATATTACTAAATATTTCAGCTACGTATCTAATATGGACCAAAACTACATTATGAAGAGAAAGTAAAAACAAAAATTAAATTCATTCAAATGTGCTAGTTCAAAATTATAGTCGAATAGCACAGTGATTTATCATATGAATGCATAACTGTATATACACACAGAAAGGATTGTTTATGTTCCTTGAAGTACTCTGACATTTTTTTAAAGTATTTTCTACTGTTCTTGCTACAAATGACATTAAGAAAAAAAATTCTTAATATTTCTTAATGTTTTGTCATGTTTCTTGTACTTTCTGGGAATTGCTTCACTAAGTGTCACATAGGTTTAGACTATCCAAACCACCAAAAAAGTTTTAAGTCTGCAGGGCTGTGAAAGTTTTACATATTCCTGTGAACTCAACAGATCATGAAAAATTTGGTGTCCTGCTTTCTTGACAAAGATTAACAGGAACAGAAGATGGCTTGGCATGAATCCATTTTGTGACAAAAATTGCCATGAGAATACAAAATAGCACAATATTAATCCATTCTCATGAAAATGATGGTAATGAAAATGAGAAATGGCATCAGCTAAATCCATTTTCATTATGCTGTTATGATTGTAATCTTGTAGCTTTCAGATAAGGTGCTGAGTGGAAAGAGATATATTTTAGCCACATTTTTAATGTCTTTGATGAGCATCTCCTTACCATTGTACACCATTTCATTCTATACTTTGAATTCCTGTTTTAAAAAGCTTTTGGATCAGTTCCAGGTATCTAAACTTGACAGCATATTTGTTAATGGTTCTTAAAAATGGTCCAAAGAAAGAAAAGCTATGGAGCTTTGAAGAAACTGGCATTGAATGACCTGATTAATGAAAATACAGAACCCCCCATGTTTATAATAAAGTTTTGTAAAAATGCAGAAGCATAGTATAAAACTGTAAGTGCTCAGATGAAACTTATTTTGCTTTTTAAAAAAGCCTTAAAATATTCTACTGAAATGAAATGTATTTTTTGGATTCCAAGTGATTTAAGATACTCAAATTGTTGACATTTTTAGTAATACTAGAATTTCTATCACATTTAAAAGAATTGTGTTATCATTTAAAAAATGACTTTGTCACTGTCAAATTTCGAATTTTATTTACATGGAATTATTTTTGTATTTTTTCTGACTAAGGATAGAAATGTTTTCTTATTACTGTAACATTTAACTTTGCCTGGTGTGGATTAGGAAAAAAGAAGTCAATATATGACTTTGCTAAATATAAACTTATTGTTAAAATTTTGTGTGTTTACACAGAGCAATTTAAAATATAGTGATAAACTTCCTGCCATGCTAGTGTATCACAAGCCTTCCTGAGATCAGGAGACAGCTCTATCACAATCTGGACATCTACAGCAGCTTCCTTCTGTATGGCCTATCCACTGCAAACTGATCAACATAAAAATGATCTTAAAAAGCAAGACAGTACAGATCAGCCAAAGACCCATGTAGAAGGTTTTCTGCCATACATTTAGCTCATAAAAACACACACAACACCTTAAAGCTTTAGAATAAAAATTATTCCAGGAAAAAGATATTTACTTGGGCATTTCCAGTCTGGATCCATAAACTCTTCTTAATGTCTGTTTCCCTTTTGTAAAAAATACTATGTGCAAGTTATATTCTTAAAAGGTAACTACAGTATAAGTCATTGCATTATATATCCATGTCTTTTTACGTGTCTGAATTGGATTTTTTTTCCATTATGATTGTTCTGAGAATTTTTCATTAGTCTGAGTGCTGTTTGCCTTCTCCTGCAGTTGGAAGCAGTGGTACATTTGCATCAAAACAATGTATGAGAAAACAGGAGAAACACAGAACTCAGCCTGATTTCACATAATTTATTGGATATACAATTCTTCGGGGATCTCATGACAAAGAATTTAATGAGAATAAAACCTAGCTCATTAAGCTACTAATTTCTGAAATATATAATAAGGCTAAAAAAATCTTAGAGAGATTAACATAGTGCAATTTTGAATTAATCTTACAGTCTTGCCTTGTCCCATATGCTTTATCCTACAACACTAAATCTGCCTTTGGTCCTGGAATTCTAATAACATTCAGAATTGACCTGTTATCTTCAAAGCATTGTCACTGTTACTCTTCTTTTTTTCCCCACTACAATTTTGAAGTTTTAAAGTAAAGGAAAGCAGATAAAGTGTATTGATTCAGAATGGTATTAAGCAACACCTCTGCTCAGTGCTTTATATCATCTGAGCAATTATCTATTTTTTAAAAGAAAGTTGCTCCATCTTCACTTGAAAAGTGGTTTACACATTCAATTGCAGTGACTGTATCAGGCAAGACTAAAATTCTACATAGATTATATAAAACCCATTTCAAACTTTTATTCAAAAAGACCCTTGAAATATTAGGTAAGTTGGCTTTTGTCTCTCTTTTCTTACCCATAGAGTCTTTGTGCCATGTCTAGCTATCTATCTGCTTAATGATGTCAGGATGCTGCCTCATAGGAGTGAGCTGATACGGTTCCCCTAATGAACAAAACGATCTCTCCAGGCAGTGACATCAGACACTGTCTTCAAGGTGATCCAGGCTGTTATGAAGAGTTAGTGTTATAAAATTACATATATAGTTTCTTGAAAGTCGTATCTAGGGCAGTTTTTGAAGAGAGCTGTGCCAGTGTAGACAGCAGGAAATCACAGCACTCAAATCTCAGTGTAGTTAAAATAGAACTACTTGAACCAAACAAAAGCTGAGTGGTCGGGACCATCTGAAAATTGGTCCTGAACACCCAGATTCTCTGACTGAACTTCTTTGTGTAGGTTCAATGATTTTTCTAAGGACAGATCTTATATTAAGTTGTAGTGCACCTCACAACGTTGCTGTGTCAACTACTTGACAAAGTACCATTCTTCTATATTCACTGTGCATTTTAAATGCTCAGCTGGTAGCCAGGAGACGTGGTGGCTCCTGGCTAAAGAATTCACCAGGAAATATACAGGCTTACAAGTGCTGTGATGATATGATTGGAAGAGAAACTTAAAAATAACTAAGTAACTAATTGTAAGACATTTAGCAATAGATAGACTGAGTTCTGATACTTCTAAAACAAAAAGAACGAATAATATATATATATATAAGATTCAAAAAACCCTAGAAACTGGATTAACTTTAAGTCATGAGTACAAACTCTCAATCCTATTTTAGGGAAATAGTATTTTTGTATAGACTATACAAGGCGAATGTTTCACTGAAATGGAATTACACAGTACACTACCTCTCACAGCAATATTTCTTCCTTAGCAGATATTAAAAAAATAATTTCTGTATCAGACAATTCTTTTGACAGTTTGGGGAATTAATCTGAGCACGTGTGCATGTGATTAATGCTCTCTGATGTAATGAGTTCTTTGTATTGTTTTCCTGTACTCTGGTCATCCATGTTTTCTTCGATCACCTCGTTTTCTATTAGGAAGAGAGGAACTGCTAGTTTTGTATTTGCCTCTGAATCAGACTAAATAAACTTTGCCTCAGTGGAACAATGAAACAGGTACATGATAGGCAAAGCCACTGGCCTGCAAGAGAGAGAAAGGAGTAGCTGTGTGTTTACATTAAACACCTGTTAAAAGGCATGTCAAAAATACAAGAACAGAAGAAAAAGGACTTACCTTTTGAGCAAAAGCAATACTTTTCATTGTCACTCTTACTGAAAGTGATGGAAATTTGTCACAGGTGTAAAAAAAAAGAGATTGCTCAAAGGGAAGCCAAAGAGTTAGGAAACTGAGGTGATAGTCATGTACACATATACTTGGCCATTTTGGTAAACCTGTAAGTTTCTTGAATTGTCTATGAGTTTTTATATGTACGTATATATATTTTTTTTTCAGAAAGTCTTCTGCAAAAATATGTGTACATAATACTGTTGCAGTATATCCTTCCTGAAAGTTTAAAGCAATGTTCTGTAATAATAAGAAGAATGGTAATGCACACGTCTTTGCTACAGCACAATTTGGGTAATTCTTTTAACTTGGGGATATCATAGATTACTGTTTCAGAGTTTGTCTGCCACAGATGAAAATTATGCTTTGTGTCTGTTTCACAACTACTGAAAAGACTGCTCATAAAAATGGCAGGCAAATGATGTCCTGTTTCACCGGTGATAATATCTGAGATTGTTAGTTGCTCTCTGCCCTGATTTTTATTACAAAACCTCATGATTGCTTTACCTTTAGCTGCAGTAACATTAGAAACTAAACAGACTTTCTGATGATGAAAAGTAGTGTTCTTTTGTGGCTTCCAGTACAATGCAGTGTCTAAAGTAGTTTCTGTATAACAGTATGGTTTGTAGAAGTATACAAAATGATTGCATCCTGCTGGTGAGCCGGGTATAAACACTTTACACCTTGAGCTCAAGGTCTACCGTTCTTAGAGGGACAGAAACACACATATCCTCTTTGAATCAGTCTCATAAAAAGATGTACACAACAACAAAAAGCAGATTTTATAAAAACAAGGAGACATAAAATGAAGACTATACCAAGTGGCATGATGTGGGGGTAGCACTGACACCTCTAATTCACTGTGTTGAATTTGCACCTGATAGAGGAATGGGTTGCCATTGATACATTTTTTTCAACTTTTACATCAGTGTAAGATGCTGCCAGTAACATACCACATAAATATGCTGTTAAAACATAGCGTAAAAAGGACTTTCTATAGAAAAGAAAAACCAGTAAAAGGTAGTATGCAATTCAGTGTCCTGCCTTGATTACAGGACTTACTTGTGTCTTTGTTTTTAATAAGATACATTTTGTGTGCAATCCTTGTATCAGACTGTGGCTGACTTAATGTGTGAGGCAGCTTAGTGTGGCATGATTGTTTTGTGACTTCAGGCAGCCCTCCAGCTGTGGGCCAGCACTTGGTCAAACTGATTTGTTCATGGCAGGAAGCTAAGAACACATAACACTTTCAATTGTACATTATAACTTTGGGGATTTGTGGTGGGAAACAGTACAGTTTGGTCTGCTAACCAGTCACAACCCCTGCTCTTAGAAAGGGATGGATTAATGGCAGTTTTCAGAAAATGCTGTTAAGTTTACAGTGGTTTGGTAGTCTCTTGTACTGCATATCTACTCCTGTCAATTACATACTGATTCTCATTCTTATGACAATGATTGTAATGAGAAAAGGAAATTGTACAACATGAATCTTTTCTTGTGATAAGGATTATTGAAAGGATTTGACAGGGTACAAAATTAAACCCACCCTCTTAATAATCTTGAAATTGTCATCTGCTATTCCCTTCAAATGCCATAAGAAAGGTGACTGCTTGGACATTATCAGTCACAAAAGTAGAAAGCAGATCTGTGTTTCCTTCAACACAGTGAATCATCATGCAGAGATTGTATTGTAAGTGATAAAGGCTGCTACTTATGCAAATTAATAAACAGGCAAGAAATCGTCTTTTAATTCAGCTAAACAAGAAGGGGAGTAAGGATGAAAAGCAGAGCTTGGCCAAATTGACATGTTTGGCAGAATTACTCTTTTTTTCATGTTGAGATGAAAATGATTTGTGTAACAGAATCAAAAGGATAGATGCTCAGACCATCTTGCCAGTCTCATTTTTTAAAAAGCTTTTCTTTTTCCAACATGTTGCTTTTTTTTTTTTCACACTCTTCTGTCACTTGTTATTAAGGCTGCTACCTTTACAATGTTACAAAGTAAGCCTGAAAATCGTTTTTGTTTTTTTTTAATTAGATGTTTTGGCAATTAGCGTAATAGCCAATAAGATTTCCTCAACATAAAAAGAAAAAGAAAGCATATATTGAATTATTCCAGTGACTGACTTTATGTGAATAACGTACCATAGTTTTTTGTCAACCTGGAAGATAAAAGTTCTGCAATTTAGAGAACTTAATTGGCATATCAAACATCCTTCATGTTGTAGTCATGGGCTTTTAGGCTGTGTAAGATTCATCTATGAGCATTACTGTTAACTAGTTTAGTCATATTGCTGTACTGACTGTTTAGGAGGCATTAATAGCAATGGTCTAAATTTACAAAACTTGTTGGTGGTGGTTCACAACTGAGTTAGCCAGACATTAGCTTCAAATATAGCAGTTGAAATGCAGAACTGAAAAAGGACATTACAAAATACACTGATTCTTATATGATCATCCGAGTATTGGTTCAAAAATTGAACCTGAAAATCTTTTTTTTTCTTGTTTAGAAAAATGCACATCCCACAGGACTGAGGAAAGCTAGGCCAATTTTCCATTACATCATAACCTTTGTGTAAGCAGCATGTAGGTTATTCATCTTTACATATAGCTAATGGTTTTTAAACACAGTTCATGATACTTCAGCTAAGATAATCTGAAAATCAATATATTCAGGACTGTAAGATGTTATTATGTTCCACATGTGGTTAAAGAAGAGGAGATAGCATTTAATAGCAAAAGAAGAAGATAGAGTTTTATTGCATTTCGTTTACTTTACATTCAGCACAAATGAAGCACGATAAGTGCCTCAGTGTTTCAGGGTTCAATTCCAGAAGCATCAGTTGTCTCTCAGAATAAAAAATAGTATTATCATCTATTTTAAAAACAAGAGAACAAATAAAGAGTGTGACCATGTCATAATGTCCTAATAGTTTTCCCGTTTATGTTATAAATCAACATTTAATTTTTACTACATAAATCCAACCTGTACAGATACAAAATCTGATAATGAATGAAAATAATTTTTTTCCTAGGCAACAGGTGGGGAAAATATGGACACATTGTAACAGAAAGTGATTAATCCATGTAGTTGTACAATGATAAGGACATACACTTTTTAATGATGAAGTGTCCTAAAGGTGTCTTTCTTATATGTACATGAGTATAACTAACCACTGTGCTTTCAGCAATGCATCATTTATCTGTAAAAGAACAAACATGTACCATAAAGGTGCAGGGACATATGAGCTACTGTATGATTTGCAAAACATCAGGGAACTGTCCAATTACATTTTTACCTAAAGTGAACATCAGGTAGCTGTCCTGGTTTTGGCTGGGATAGAGTTGATTTTCTTCCTAGTACCTGGCATAGTGCTGTGTTTTGGATTTAGGATGAGAAGAATGTTGATAACACACTGATGGTTTAGTTGTTGCTAAGCAGTGCTTACACCAGTCAAGGACTTTCTCAGCTCCCCCTGCTCTGCCAGGGGCACAGGAAGCTGGGAGGGGGCACAGCCAGGACAGCTGACCCTAAATGACCAAAGGGCTATTCCAGACCATATGACATCATGCTCAGCATATAAAACTGGGGGTAGAAGAAGGAAAAGGGGACGTTTGGAGTGATGGCATTTGTCTTCCCAAGTAACCGTTAAGCGTGATGGAGCCCTCCTTTCCTGGAGATGGCTGAACACCTGCCTGCCCATGGGAAGCAGGGAATGGATTCCTTATTTTGCTTTGCTTGCACATGAGGCTTTTGCTTTCCCTATTAAACTGTCTTTATCTCAGCCCATGAGTTTTCTCACTTTTACTCTTCTGATTCTCTCCCCCATCCCATTGTGGGGGGAGTGAGCAAGTGGGTAGGGCTGAGTTGCTGGCCAGGGTTAAACCATGACGGTAGCACTGCTCACCACAGAGAAAGAGTTAATGAGAAGAACAGTCTCTTCCATGAAAATCTGCCTTTGCACTGAGTTTAATCCCCCTCCCATGCACAACAAATAATAAACTGAGATTAGTCTAATAAATATAGAAGTCATTCTCTCAGGTAAAGCAGATGCCCTTATATGATGACAAGGAACATTGTTTTTAGAATAAATATTTTTCTGGGAAAGTTTGTCCTCAAAATGTGCAAAGATGTGCAGGCACCTGACTTACAGGTTTCATAACCTTTCCCAAGGATGCTCTATTGTATAGAACACAACTGAACAGCAAAGTATGACATGCCAAAAGAAGGAATTTACTACTCTTCCTAATTTTAATTTCTCTCTTTTTTTTTTTTTTTTTTTTTTACAGTTTTCCCAAACCTTTATCCCTATGGATAAAGCTGCAACAAATACAGGGTGAGAGTGATGTACTAAATAAGGACAAAGACATGACTTCTGCTGCCTTAGCTGTTGCCTAGTCACAAGTTCATGGCAGTGGGGTGAACAGGCTCAAGAAGAGAGGAAACAGGGGAACAACTAATAGGCTCCAGAATGTCTCCCTACAGCTCTGCAAATGGAATTTCACAGAAGATGGAATATAGATTAAACAAGAGGACATGCTACTCGGTATAAAGGCTGCTCAGCTCTTGATTTTTATTTTCAAAACACTTTATTTCAAACACACAGCAGTGCATAAAGAAATGGGAAAGCACAGGGCTAAATCTATAGCTGAAGGAGGAGCTGTGCTAAACAGTGTTTTTGTTTGGATAAGGAATGCGTTTCTTAAGTGAATATTCTGATTGGCCCCACTTAGAGTGCTTCAGATCACATCACATAGCACATGAATAGGACTTCTTTCAAATGAAATTAAACTATGATATGCGCTCCTGATGTCTTACTGATAGATCCAACTGCTAACAGGCATTCAAGTCCCAGGTAGAAACAAGAGTTAATCCAAAACAAGAACCTGCCATGCGGGTGGATACCAAGCCTTCTGCACAAATGGTTTTGCTGTCAAGACCTACTCCAATTGGGCCATGCTTTTTGCTGTGTTGGACTGAAACTTGTTGGCCAGTGCTACTAGACATACAAAAAGTCAAAATGTCTGGGATTTTGCACATCATGCTCAGTACTATTCCAAATTTCCTTTGAACAACTGTGGTGTTGCAATCTGAGAAATAAATATTCACTGTAACCACATAAGTTTCCCATTTAAAAGCTATTAGGAATAACAGAAAGAATTTGGGTGTCTATGTTCAGAGACCTACTTCAGACAAGCATTATTGGTGACACTTCTCCCATGAATTCTCCTTTTCATGCCTGAGCAGTACTTTTATAGTATGAACCAGATTTTGCTATTTTAACTTTAAATTGTTATCAGTTTACACTGAAAATGACCTTACTTGGGGGACCCATAGTGGTCTAAAATAATACTCTCAAATTAAAAAAAGACTCCAAATAGATGAAAATTCAGAAGATATTAAAAGTTTTTCAGGGAAACAGACATTCTTATCTTATTTCCTATACACTACCTGCCCTTACATTCTGCTGTGTACTTAGTTTTGACGAAGTCATGCTTTGTGGAAAAAAATCCAGTCTTGTGGAGGACATCAGGTAGTGGAAACCCCACTATTTCTATTTCTTTTTTTCCAGTTTCCATCCTCTAACTGTAGTTTCCATATACCATTTTTTATGCTATGCTTACATTAATTAAAAAAAAAACATTTTAATAATGTGAAAGGTACTTTAAGGCAACCTTTCAATCTTTCATTTGAAAAGTCACATTCTTGAATTCTATCACAAACAGTTATGTTCAACAGCCCCTCAAATATTTTTGCAATTCTCACCAGCTCCTTTTCCAATTTTCAGCATAAATGCTATTACATCACTGGTCTCACCAGAAGCATATGTAGGAGCATAATCATCTCTCCAATCTGTTTTCTTTATTCTATTTTTAATTATGGAGTTGATCTGCTTCTATTTAAATTCTACATAGGAAAGGATTTTTTTTTTTTTGAGAAAATGCATTTGCTTTAGAAACTTTGTCTTCTGTAATTTCCCAAATTTTATATAACAATTATATGATGGTCACATCTATTTATTTTGATGTATGGTAAAACAATCAAAAGCACTTTCAAAGTTAAGACTATGTGAAAAAACTATCAAAATTAAATAGATAATATTTTGATAATATTAACATTTATGTCATGTTTACACTTCTGTTCAGCATTATATGACAATAGAATTTTGCACATCATAGATATATAAACATCAACACTGATTTCATTGACAGTCTGCAAAAATAAAATTACTTAGAGATTCAAGCATTTCACAAACATTGTAGTAATGAGTATTTAAAATTCCTTGGTAATACATGTAGTTAAATAGAACTGGAAGAGCATTACACTTTTGGTTCGATAGCTTAACATAAGTGTGCAAGGAGTGGAGAAATCAGTTTGGCTAGATTAAGAGAAAACAAATGACTGACCATTTCTTTGGTTTTATTAATTGATATGAAAGGAAACACAACTTTTTTTTCTCCCCAAGACAAACCCCAAATTGTACCCCTCTTAGAATGGAATATATCATTTCTACTTCAACTGTTGCAAGGTAGATGCTATTTCATGAAGCTGGAATTTAGGAAGGAAAAACCTTTTAGCCTAAGTAGCTCAGGTGTTGTCTAAATGTTCTGCATCCTTGTAAAGTTCTTTAAATACCAGGATTCGAGTTTTCTTCAGTATCTCATTGAAGCTACCCCAAAATGTATAAAGTACATAGCAATTCAGTAAGCAAGCAGAGAAAAGTACAACTATCTAAATTACAGGCTAAGGCCCTCCACAAGAAAGTTCAAGAAGTAGCTTAAACCTTGTAAGAAGCAGGAGACTCTTATGGAAATCCCTGTTAATTTTATTAACTATAAAAGAAGATAAACAGCTCCACAGTTTCAAAATTACTACCTATCCTGGAATAACCTAATATCCTTCCTTTCTTTTGTTACATTAAAATTTTCCAGGCACCTTAAATTCCCTCTTCCTATGAAGTGTGAGTTACATAACTTTGATTTCCCACCTAATTTATTTCCTTTTTTTTTTTTTTTTTATGGAACAGTGTTTTGTGCACCCACCCGAAAAGGGAAAGACTTGTGTGTAACTCATTCCTTTACCTAGGAAATTTTAGTGCATATACCCTGTCAATGGCCTATCTATATGCTGTTAGCTACACAAGAAACGTCCACTCAATCTGTGAAGGAACCGGTGTTCAACAATTATAGGTCCTTGAAGATAAAAAGAGAACAAAGTCTATGAGCATCTTATGAAAAAAAGAGGCCATAGAGTGCCTACCTTGCAACCACTTATGTGAGCAGCTTTACCTAACCACTGCTTTCATGCTGTTTAAGTTTTGCAGTATTGACACATAAAACAATGGCAGCTACTATCTTCCAAAGGAAGATTTCCAAAGGAATACACTGCCTGTGAGTCATACAAAATTAGAAAAGCTAGTAAAGACTGGGTGGTCAGAAGGGACCTACAGACACCACAGCAGCTTGGCAATGTAAAGTATGCTAAGATATTTTACAGCCTTCATCAATGAATACCGTTTTTTGAAAAAATGAATCTTTGTCTCTTATTATGATTTATAATTGCTGCAATAACTGGACTAATTCAGAAAGTCAATGTTCAAGATATATTTATAGCTAATAATAGCTTCTTCATCATGTACCTTGGAAATCTTTATTAACCTTAAATATCTTTTAGTATTAAATTTACGTTAAATACATTTTAAAATGAAGGTGACTTTTACTACAACTCTTGTCCGAGGCATGCTTAGCAATATACACGTGGTCATCAGCATTTTGAGTGACAGACTGTGATCTAATCTGGCATTCAATTTGCACAGGCAGTTTTTCAGTATGTTTGACATTGATCATCTGTCCATTTGATTTGTTAACTTTATAAAAAGTTGGTTTCTTACAAAATGACTAAAGGCTTGCAACTTAGCATAGAAAATGCTGTTATTTTATATTTTACTTTGTCATAAGCATTGTTTCCAGAGAAATGTTTTTGACTGGTGAAACCAGTGACGTTATTTTTTTTTCTCTATCAACTCTCCACAGCTAAATGAGCCTCAGGAATTTGGGGCTCAAATGTGACTAATTTGAATAGCACAAGAAAATGGATGCTAGATTGACAGAATGGGGAGACAGTAATAAGATGCATCAGTATGGACATGAAATCATCATGTTGCTGCATCTATCACAGTCAGGTTTTTGTCAGCATGTTCACTCTATAATAAATCTTATTTTCTTCTAAATCTTCTTCTCCCTATCTACCAAATGTTTATGAAAAAAAAATCAGAAAAATCAAGACAATATATGGCACCAGAAAGAATATCAACACTTCCAAATGGTTTTGGGAACACAAATTATCTAGGTTTATGTTTGCCAAATATCATATTATATGATTTTTAACATTCATTACATAACATTGGGGGGGGGGGAAGGATGTCTTTTAAAAAAAAAGTAACTATTAAATCCTACATACTTTTTCCTTATTCATGTAAAAGCTCACTGGTACTATTGTGGAATGTGTACAAAGAATGAGAACTGGAAGAAAACATCGATGAACCTGTGTGCAAATATCTGCACAATTTCTGCAACATACATGCATACAAGAAGCAAATATGTTCATGATTTGTTAGAAGTTGCATACAATTTTTTTAATCTGGATTACTTGTCTATAATCTAAAGAAAAAAAGACTTAATAATTAACATTAATATGCATACCAATGAGACAGGGAAAATTAAGATGCAGGCAAACTTCCTTTTTTGGTTGTCCAGGCCAAGCAGTTTATAAATGACTAAATGAATAAATTCTGCTTCCATTTAGCCTTAAATACTCAGCTGCATTCCCATGAGCAAAACTGTTTCTTCAGAAACACTTTTTTGAACAGGATTGGTTGCTTTGTGTTTACAGTAAAATGTTCCAAGGTCCATACAGGCACTTATATATCTCTAGTAATTATATTATCAATGTATCTCAAAATGTTATTATAAAAATATTGATTACTTTATTGAAACATCACCGGTTTAGTGGAAAACTACTAACTCTATTTTGAAGAAAGAAAAAATTATTTAGAATGCAAGGGTTGATTAAGAAACTTGCTGAAAACCAGTAAAAGTATGGCCTGAGTTCTACAGCTTGTTCTGTTTAGACTGGTGGGTCCAGAGTGCTGCTCTGCACTATGAGGACATACAGGAATCTTTACTAGGTTGAGGTACTTAGCACTGTGTGCCATTTGTAATGACCTATGTGTGGTCAAGATGCATGGGGTTTTTGCTATTCTCCCATTACTATCTTCATATCATTGCAAAAGAGACATCTGTACCAAAGGTCTAACAAGTGTGGATTTTTTCCATTCCCTGTTCATCCTCAAATCAGTTCAATGCTGCTGCTAGCAAAATATTGTGTAGTCAAAGGTCTTCTGATTTCCTACTCCCTTTCTTGTTGGAAAATGTGCTAGCTAGATATCTCAAATGCACAAACTCCTCTGGTAGATTTATTTAACTCCTCTTCACAGATGGGTAAAAAACAATTGACATTTGTTTTTGTTGTGCAATGTTATAAACCTAAAAGCCAACCATGTATAAAGAAGATATATGTGTCTTCCTATGTTTAAAACATTTCAAATATGTCATGTTAAAATTATATTCTATCTTTATAACACATTTTCGGTAAGTATTCTTGTGCCTTTCGCATGATAATCCTCTCTCTCTCATACCACACCGTTCTTTAGCAAAGGTCAGCTACCACTGATGTTACTTGGAAAAGACCCTTGGACAATTACTATTCTTGTCCCACTTACTTCAGAAAAGAGGTTTAATCTTTAATTAGATGAATATTGTATTTTAATGAAATTGCTTAAAGATTTCTTACCAATCACCAGAATTATTTGTCAAATTACTTAAAAATGAAACATGAAATTATAGTTTTAATTTAAATAACTTTTACAGTTATATAAAGACTAATATAACACATAATGGTGTGATTTTAGTACAAAACAAATGTGTCCAGAAGTTGTCACTGGAGATGCCTCACAAAAAGGCAAAAACATTGATTCTGTGAAAGTTCCTGATACTTGCTACAGTATCTCTTGCTCTTAGTGATGTCCCGTCTCATTAAAAAATAACAAAATATATCCTCATAAATGTATAAAAAATGCTTATTGTATGAAATTTTTACCTTTTTTCTTCCAATCTTTGGTAGTCTAAAGGCATAATCTCTTGGTTTAATTTAAGTAATAAAGCTACAGTCACAACTGTTTTATTAAACCTATATCATAGCTTGCTTGATTAATATAGCCAAGTTTTGTAGACTAAGAAATGACAGTAATTCAGGCTTATTTATGAAGGTGTTCTTAGAAATGTATCAACTACATTTTGTATAAATATTGCTTCAAAAAAAGTGGATACTGTATCTAAGTAAAATTCCTTAAAAACACCATGCATGTTATCGATTACAACAAGAAAACAGATCATAAAAATATAATGAGAAAGAATGGATAATTACTATAATGAAACTCAAAACTCCACTGATCTGGGATCTCTCCATGCTAGATGGGTGGGCTTTCTATTGGCTGTAGGAAAATTTGGCTGTCTTAGAAGTGAAAAAAACTAATGGTTTTAGTGGAGAGAGAAAAGCTTTTATTTAGAATATGTTAGTAAGCACAAACATTCAGTCTCTAAATCACATTCAGAAGCATTTTGCAGTTTTTCTGTATAAAAATCATGTGTGAGTTCTGGTCACAGTTTTAATTATTATCATATATTTTGAGTCAAATACAGTTGTCTGTTCTGTGAACAATAACTCCTAAACCAGGTACTCTTTATGTAACTTGCATATTACTAGCTATTTTCAGCCTGGAGAGGGATAATAGTATGAAAACAGTAACATTGAAACTAATTTGGGAATATATGCTCATCTTGTCAAATTTATAATCAAATGAAAGTAAAGCTTTTCAAGATTTGCTATCTTAAATAAGCACTAAAAGCCCTGTAACTCCTTATGCTTTACAAAGTAAACTCGTAAGCGTGTGTGTAGGCCTACATATAGCCCAGACTTTATCTTTCTAATCTGATGATGAATACAGCAGGCCACCATCTGGTGTGCGTGTACATCAACAACTAAAACACAGCCCTATAATTTAATAATCACAAACTTTAACTGTTACTTACCACTTCTTTCCAGATACAGAAGGTCTCAGATTAAATCTGTCAAAAAATGTAGAAAACCAGCCTAAGATTAACTGTTTTTGTTCCGGATTTCAGATGTGGACAGTGTAGCAGGGAGAGCTCTTCTGTTGCTACGGAAACCTGACGCTGAGGATTTAATGACAGCATCAGACGGTATTGTACTGGAGATTGTCTGCTTGAGGGACTAGACAGGAATCCTGCTGATAAGAAATAAGAATGAATTCTAAATATTTTCCGTTTGCTTTACCAGAAAAATCCTTTTGTTGCCTCAAATATATTAATTTGATAATAGATGCAAAGAATTTATGTTAATGTTAGAAAAATATAAAGCAGTGAAACATAATCTGTCTGAAAGCTCTTTAGGCAGGTAACTAATCTTCCTAAAACCTTTACTCGATATGTAAAGTTTATAAAATTAATATTACATTTCAAGTTTTAGTCTGAAGAAGATATATTTTGCTTCCTAAAAACATTTATCTTTAAACTGGTGGCTTATAAAAATGAAGACTTTTTAAGTTCTTGTATTTAAGCTCATTAATTATTGTTAGAAAGGGATCCAAAGTGGAAAAATTTCTAAGAAATTCCAGATTCATAGAGGCCTGGAACTATTCAGATTCAGAGATTTATTTCATACTCAGTCATTCATTTTGATTTGTAAATATTTTTATTTTTTCATATGAAGTTTAAAATACCATTACAATTAAAAAATTGTATTTCTGAACACAGCCTGCATGAACTACAAAGTATCACCTGTCAGAATTTAGGTTGATTCATGTCTTTGGCAGTTCAAAATTTTCTTTAATAAAGTGTTTTTCTACTTCACAAATCATTCAGAGTTTCATTTCCCTTTGCTGATTAGTTGATCGTTATCAGATGAATAAATATCATAACAATATTTTCTATAAAGAAAAAAACATTACTCAAATATCACATATGCCTCATTTTTTGTTAGTGCATCTGAGCTCCAGGATATTAGAAAATCGGAGTCTATATAAGTACACAGAAATAATATTTTACATTTGATTGAGGTCTTTTGCTTCAAGGTATTTTATAGACATATTATGTGTCTTAACCCACTACATAATTCTGGGACGCCTGTTGGCTGTATTCAGAAAAGCAACTCCTTTCTTTTAAGAACAAAACCACTGCAACTTTAGTCTCCAAACACCAGAAAGGTCTGCCGTTTCAAAGGTCTAAACCAAACAGCACACAAGAGCAATTGATCTATCTGTCTTTGAAGGTTAAAGATTGATTCAGTCCTACTGGGATTTAAGTTTGTAACTCCAGGATACTTAGGTGTTTTAAACCTCAAGATAACACCATCAATAGAACTCACCATTAGCATCAAAAGGAAATCATGTCAGTTGTACGTCCAAGCCATAGTTCTACCTACTGTCCTTAAAAAAAAAAAAGCAAAAAAAAAAAAAAAAGCAAGCACTAGGAGAAGCTTGCTTAGGAAAATCTCATTAATTGCCCTATAATGTTTGCTATTTGAGACTTAAGTAATACTGGAAAAAATATTTATTGTTGATCAAAACTAAACTATTGTAAAACTAAAACCTCATGAAAAAATGGTTTAGATTGAAACATTTTTTTCCTTACTGATTTTTGTGTAAGAGTTAGTTAGGAGGTTCAAGACAAAGAGTAGGGTTGCCTTCAACAACAAAAAAATAATATTAAGATTTATTTGGAGTCAATATGGGTAATCTTGGGTTAAATACTCTGATCCCTTTTGAATTAAACATTTCAAAACTATCTTCAGAAAAATTTAGATTTACTTTCAAATGAAGAATATCTTGAATGGAAAAAAACTTCTTTTTGAATAGTCAAAATAAAATGTGTTAACATTTCACAAATTAACTATGTTTTAACTTTCTGAAAAATTCTCCCATATTTTAACCCAAACTGCTCAGATTTCAATCTGAATTCCTTGTTCTAGACAACATTTCCCCAATTCCTCTTTGGGCAAATGTAATACTTGTCAAAACCAATAAAAAACCCACACAGTACATGTTGCACAATAGCTTTGAAAACTTCCTACAAGGAGAATTTCCAGAATGTACAGCTACAGGATATAATATGAAAAAGTATATACAGTATTTGAACAGAAAGTGCTGCATATATATTCACCTTTCTTATCTTAAAGTTAGAAAGAAGAATAACCTTGAAGAGGCTCCAACAGTGGCTTTTAGAAAAACATAAAAGAAAATTATTCTCAAGTTTTTTGAATTAAGGAAAATTATTAATGGAGTTTACCCAGCAAGGAACTGAAAAAAATTTTGAACATGACAGCAATTAAGACTATGTTAAAATCTAAATAAAATAATTATAGAGTCATTTAATCAAAAAAATAAATGTGTTTTTTGAAACCTCTTTCAGTCCATCATGGGCAGAACACAAATCACACAGAGGCTGAAAATACTTCAGTTGAATTTGTGCTTTGAACCATTGTGACCTATGGTATCTTTTTTTTTCCCTTCTGATTTCATGAGTGCATGTGTTATATAAAGTATTAAGCTACTTTACCATCTCTGAAAAGGCAGGGAGAGGTCACTCATCCTGGAAAGCAATTGAGCATGCTTAGATATAGGAAGTCCCAGGGGCTACAGGATTTTGCAAGAAGAACATGAACTAAAAGAATCACAGTGAGAGGCTGGAGGTCTGAATTTTATACAGAGACTGTCAAACTACTGAGAAGGCTGCAAAGCGCACAAGCCTCATAGGCCACAAATGGCCAAAAGATGATCACACAGATGGTATTATATCAAAAACTCACTGATCAGTTGAAGCCAATCTTAACGGAGAGGAACTCCCAGTGGTAACATACATAGGAAGGGGCAGAGCTGCTTATAAATCCTTTCCATTACTATTCTCTCTGAGCTATTTACTGTGACTTTGTTTCTTATTCAAAATATTCACTATATCAATGGCTTTTTAATAAGGTCTTGCTCTTTTTAGTTGAAAAAGCAAATTTTTGTGTTCTTTTTATGGAACTCCTAAGAGAAAATGAAACACATCTATGTTGTGAGTGAAAGAAAGACAGGTCCAGAAGGTAGGCAACAATGAGGAGAGAAAAAAATTACATTACAACAGAATAGACATTTTTCAGATCTACCACTGATGACCACACAGAAGTCTAAGTAATGGTAAACTATTGTTCCAACTTCCCATTGGTATGCCAACTATTTCAACAAGACAGAAACATCCAGTCCAACATTGTTTACAAACTATCACTTAATATGCTATAATCATCTCCTGTGCTGGATAATCCACACCTGTGAATAAATTAGCCTGTAGTAGCTACTCTGCTAATTCAAATTACTGAACTCATTCTTTTGGTTCTGGCTTCAGTTTTAATAGCATGTCAATGTGGAGAGATATAGCGATGTGGGTATCATATCAAGAAAAATCAGAAATTGTCCCTGCCTGTCAATATTGTAGTCCATGTTGTCAGTACTGTGGTTTGAAATAGATTAATTCCTTCTCCCATACTCTCCTCTCCCTTTACATTTCCTTATTTCTCAAAAACCCCCACTCCTGCACTACAGTAACCTGTAAGTATTTCTATTCTCACTTTAACTTTGTGCATCATTTCTTTCTGTTTCATTGTGAAAGCTGGTCTCTTTTGGGCAAGGACCATATATTTTCTCACTCCACTGTTAAATATATATATTTGAAGCTACATAAAATTGTTAAATAATGAACAATAGAAAGTAATTCAGAACTTTCTCTTACCAGAACTTAAATCCGGCAAGATTTCAAGGAAACGTTATTGGAAACAAAGTGGGAACAGCCATCAGTGAACTATCTATAGATTTATGTTTGGTAGTGGTTTAGAGCAGACAGCTCTTTATCTATATAGATATTACTTCACCTCATCTTGGCCCTTCACTATATATACATATATATGAAGCCTAATAAATAAAATAAACACTTCAAGGCACTTCGGTTCATGTTGTCATATTCCACATTGTCATACCGATAACTCAGACACTGTATAATATATATACATCATGATGGTATAGCATTATATATATATATATATATATATATGTACGGCATAGTGATTAGCATTTTTGTACTCCATTTGATATGAATCTGAAGATCTAATGACTAAATATTAGTTTAGTCATTTTACAGTAAATGGAGTTGTAAGCTTTATGTAAAGCTTAGAAAAAAGGCCTGAAAAAATGAAAATATTTTGTCACTGGATGGGCTGTTTCATCACTGGACTACCATTTGTTTTGGATTTTTTACAAACCCACATATTTATATAATATATTTTTCAATTCCGCTTATTTTTTCTCATAGCCTTCATCTAAGTATCTCAACTCCAACAGGTATTATTTGAAGGAAACTACCTAAATACATGTCTTAACCATATCACACTATCCAAACAGTTAAAGCTGATGTGTAGATCAGTGGCAAATATTGGTTTATACAGAAACAGGTCCAGGTTTTCTGATCTACATGCCCAGAATGTCCTGCACGAATCTGATCAGTTCCCTCAGCTGCACCCTGGCCCTGAATCCAATGTCAAGGCAGAATGAAGTGCAAAACAAGATATCATGACAGCAGATTGCAATCCTGGCTAAAGCAGGGAGCAGGAGAATGGGAAAGAGAGGAGTACACTATGACAAGGATGCAGAAGGATATGGGGAATGTATCACTGGGTTTCAGATACAGAGTGGAAAACTAATAGAAGCATAGGGCTTTTTTGTTGTGATCTCAGTTTGTAGCACTGGGGTAAGCATAGGCATGAAAGAAAAGAGGATTATTCTTATCCAGACATGCAGCATGGCACAGAGCTGAGTTTATTGTTGCTATTGCTTACACCTCTACTTGGCTACACTAGCAAAAGCTAGAGAAATTGAGTCTGAAATATCACAAAAAGAGTGAGGTTTATTGATTTTCACTAAAGCAAGTGTTCTGTCTACATTTACCTCCTTACATCATAGTCATGTTTATCTTTTCCAGCATACAGTCTGGATTCTGGTTTTATAGGGTGAGATATTTTAGTATTATAGATGTGGCCACACCATGTCTGGATGTGTGACCTCAGGACCAGCAAACAGGATCTACCATTGGTTAGTTTACTAGTACAGAAAAAACCTTATGTGTCACTTACTCAAAGGAAAGTAGATGATCTCCCTGAAGCCATCTTGTGGAGTACTATAGCTATTAACTAATATTCTTTTTCAGATCATTATAAAAATATGAATGTACCTTTAAAATTGAGGTTTTGGAGTAAAATATGTGAACTATTGTCCGCAACATGGATAAACTTATTCATTTTGGCTACTTTCTACTGAATAATAAGCAGTTAAGTCTTTGATATTAGGTATCAAGAATGTTATGTTAAGGTATTAAGAGATATATTAATGCAATTTTCCAAAAGTCCTTGCATGATGTTGGAGAAATAAATGAACACCATTTGTATTCCTGTAGTGAATTTAGGTTGCCAGATTCTTTTTTTTTCAGTTTCAGATGCTTTTCTGCAAATAGATTCTTACACTGAATGGTGGCACATCTTTATATTTTTTTGCTTGGTGTGCTTCAATATAAAAAAATAAATATCTATTGTTATCATAGAATCATAGAATTGTTTAGGTTGGAAAAGACCTTTAAGGTCATCAAGTCCAGCCATTAACCTAACACTGACAAGTCCACCGCTAAACCATGTCCTTAAGTGCCACATCTACACATCTTTTAAATACCTTCAGGGATGAGGACTCAACCACTTCCCTGGGCAGCCTGTTCCAATGCTTGACAACACATTCATTGAATTTTTTTTTCCCTAATATCCAATCTAAATATCCCCTGATGCAACGTGAGGCCATTTCCTCTTGTCCTATCACTTGTTACGTGGGACAAGAGACCGATACCCACCTCACTATAACTGCCTTTCAAGTAGATGTAGAAAGTGATAAGGTCTTCCCTGAGCCTCCTCTTCTTCAGGTTAAACCCCAGTTCCCTCAGCCACTCCTCAGAAGACTTGTGCTCTAGACCCTTCACCAGCTTCATTGCCCTTCTTTGGACATGCTCCAGCAGCTCAGTGTCTTTCTTGTAGTGAGGGGCCCAAAACTGAACACAGTATTCAAGACACAGCCTCACCAGTGCCCTGGAGAGGACAATCTTTTCCTTCATTTTGCCGGCCATACTATTTTTGATATAAGCCAGGACTCTATTGGCTTTAAACACTATTAGACTCTTTCACCCAAGGAGGTGCTGAAAATACTTATAAGTCTGTATGGTCAGTAAGCAAGACAGAGGGGAACTAAAGATTGGGGCAAACTGCTCCCCTTCCAAACTTCCACCATCTCCTGTGACTCTCCCCTCCCACTTCCCAGTCTTGAACTTTCTTTTTGACTGAGAGTACATGGAAGTTTTGGAATAAAAGTGGTGCCTTTGCTCCAAAGTTAGTGAAAGACTACTTCAGCTGGGCTTTTCAGACATTATTAGTATGTGAACAAGAGTTTGTGGAATAACCAAGAATGAGACTATCTGTAGGAATCTAATTGGTTTCTCTCCAATATTTAACTCATTGCAGCCTTCATCTTTTTGTTTTGCTTACTAGTTTTTTTGTGCAGCCACTTATAAACCCCTTGAAGGAAAAAATGTAAGAAGTGGTGGCCTCATAGATGAAAGACTCCCTTGAGGTAAACCTGAATCTTCATGAGCATATAGAAAGGTTCAAATCTTCCCATGTCAGGCAACCCACATGTGCTTTCTCAACTTCCACAAGTGTGCTTTTGAGTCACAGAATCACAGAATGGTTGAGGAGGGAAGGAACCTCTGGAGCTCTTCTGGTCCAACCTCCTCAAGCAGAGCCACCTAGAGATGCTGGCCCAGGGCTGCAGCCTCATAGCTTTTGAGTATCTCCAAGGAAGGAGACTCCACAAGCTTCCTGGGCAACCTGTGCCAGTGCTCAGTCACCCTCACAGTAAAAAAGTTTCCTGATGTTCAGAGGGAAGCTCCTGTGTTTTGGTTTGTGCCCATTGTCACTGCGTACCCCTGAAAAGAGCCTGGCTCTGTCTTCTTTGCACCCTCCCTTCAGGTATTGATACACATTGAAAAAGATCCCCCTCAGAGTCTTCTGTTCTCATATATTTTACATATTCTCACATATGTATAATCCCTTCCCTTATTTCATCCACAAGAGCTCAGGATATTTTGTCATTCTCTGTGGGATACCAGTGCACATTTACCAAATAAAATCACAGAAAATAATAAAAATAAAAAGGTTCTAGGCCTGGGTATATTATGTACTAGGTTTGAACTGCAGGATAGTGAATCTCAGGCACTCTCATTGTCTGGAATAGGGGACCTTTTGAACCACACTATGATTTCCTCCCTTCCAAGGAAACAAGTTTGCATAGACGAATGTTACGTACCAGGCTCTTATGCTGACATAGATTCAGAATGTTTTTAAGGTGTAGCACAGAGCGTAAAAGGCACACCTAAAAGTGTGGACACCACCAAGTTAACTCTGAGGACTTAAGTTTTTGTTGTTTATGTCTCTTCCTTTTCTTCTGTTAGAAGGTTAAAAACACTTATGTCAGAAACACCAGTCACCAGTTTGTGCCCTTACTACACTTAAGATCCAACATAATTTAGAAGATGAAAGTTTCCCTACTTATCCTGCCTACAAGATCCAGTCTGATAAGTATGCTTAGAATATGCATTATCTCATACAAAATGCAAGAAGCAGGCAATTATGTCTCCTCACATTCAGTAGCCAAGAAGTCAGTTCCACAGTGTGGAACTATTGTCTCCAAGTTGATTTTAGCTGATATTTGGACTACTCTCAGACAAAAACTCTTGTTGACATCTTCTACTTAGTATGAAATTTTCATTTGTTCTGTTGCTTAGTGATCATTTAACTGCTTTATATTATAAAATGACACCAACAGAAAAAATGTCGTTCCCTTTTGTGCTTCCCCATCACAGTCTCCTAACTATACCTAGACTGCTTATCTGTTCAGGGCAGAGGCTGGGTTCAAACATACACTTTAACAAGATGTTTCAGAGACTTGAGAATAGTATCCTTAAATCGCCTTTAATTCAGGAGAATATTCTCCTCATGTAGCAATTTTATGCATAGGAACTGCTCCTCTTTATTTTTGAGAAAGAACAAGTGTTTATCTGTTCTAGGTGATGAATAACCACAGCTTATTCTAGATGACTTTTCCAACCTAAGAGATTCTATTTTTCCATGACTCTATATTAGGTCACTGCAGACCACAATATCAGACTGATTCCTGTAAGAGTCTCTTAATAGGTCCACATTGGTCCCATTAACATTATAGTAAATACATCTATGCAACAAGCAGAGAATATAAGCTAAATATTTTCTTTCTCTCTTTAGAATGTATTTCTGTAAACCCAAAGCATAAAAATGTCTACTTGATGACCCATAAATCTGAAATTTAAGTGAACCCACACTGTAGCATGGATTTGAGACATCCATATAACTGTCAGGAGACTAAAATTATTTTCCAAGGTCTCTGATAGCTAGTGGAGGCTACTTCCTTTCTCTTTTTCTGCCTGCTTGTTCTCATATATGCATGTACAGCTCCTGAAAAAGGGAGTCCTGATTTCAGTTGGATTTAGAATTTCTAAAAGAAAAACCCCAAATTATATTTGTTGTGGTTATTAATATTTAGTAATGAACATGAATATATAACTAAAGAAGACTTGGAAAGCTGACATGGTTTTATTGACAGATGAAGCAAAAATGGCTATTACAGAAAAAACTAAATATGCAAGCTTGGTCATGCCATGATTCTTGTGAACATTTTCTGGAGCCAGTTCCTCATCATCCTCATATCTGTTTTTGATCACTGTGAAGGGACTGTATATAAATGCATTGTCATTTACTATTGCTGTCTCTCTCAATTTTTTTAGAAGCATCAGCCGAGTAGAAATTATTTGATGGCAGCAAAAGTCCTTCATATTTTCCCTGTGGGTATATCTGAAATAATATGTAACAACTCACTGGCACGCACCACAGGAATATTCCTCTATAAATACTGTTAAACCTCACGACCTCAAAACCTCAGGGAGGAAGTCCTTCCATGCATTTTACAACAGAGACAATTTTGTCTTGGAAAAAGAACTGGACCTTTTGAAAATGTTCCCTCAGAACTGTTTTTTGATGGAAATCTAAGCTTTTGATTAAATATTTCATAAAGGAAGAAAGAATTTTCATTTATAAACAACAGAAATAAAAACCAAGAATAAAATATTCTTGTCTGCAACATCTAAGCATCTCACTTTGGTTGTATTGCTGTCATGCCTCAGGAGAATTCTAAATGCAATCCTCAGATTGTCATTCTCCTCCATGGATTAAGTTCTCTATCCTAAATGTTATCCTATTACCAACTGGACTTAAGAGAGGGAAGTTTCATTTTTCAGAAAAAAAATGGTTGCTTTTTTTTATTGCAGCTTTCCTCCACACAGTCTGTAATCCTTCCTACTATGGAAAAGCTGTTTGAACCCTGTTTGTGTATGTATTTTGTTGATGGAAGTGTTTTGAGAGCTGCTATTTAACACGATCTGATTCACTGCCCATGTAAGTCAAAGGAAATAACCCTTTTATGGAGCTAAGAAAGGTGCAAATATGTTCAGCTGAAAAAATAATGGTGTTACGTGTGAATTTATCATTAGGTGTCATTCTCTTATTTTTTCTCTCATTTCAAGAAGCATTATTATCTGAAAGGAAAGGAGGGTTCGAAAATCTACTCCTTTAATATGTCCAGTAATAAACATAGATCAAGATGGAGGTAGTAAACTGTGTATTTGCTTAACAAGAAGGATGGCTTCTCCATCCATCATTCCCTTTTACCATACAGGTATTTAGGCTAGTGTGAGACGGAATATCCCCAACCCATATAGGTAACAATTTAGGTCTTGTTCTTATACACGCTCGAAGAACTCAGCCCATATTTGATCATCTTGCACTTTGCTGTGAGGGGAAGGAATACATTAAACCTGTCTTTGAAGTTATCAGTCAAAGTAAAAACATCCTTAAGCCAGAAGCCCTTTCTGAGCTCCATGTACATGCCTGCCTTTACAATAAGTATAAGACGATAGTAGACACAAGGGGGGTTTAGCACAAGCACATGGAGTTTTGTACACAAGCTCTTACTATTCATTTTTTACATGACATGAAAAGATGCAAAGGCAAAAAGATATTTCTAATAATAAAAAGGCAAATCTACTCCATAGGACACTTACCTGCCACAATCAAATGCTTAAAATCACTTTAACCTTCAATATATTTACTTTTCCAGGCATATTTTAAAATCATAACCCCATAATGCAGATTGTATAGCAGATGTGATTAATACATGCCTTGGATGTGCTGCAGGCATTTGTTCATATACCCAGAGCTTGTTATCAGTCAATGCAACTCCACTGTTGTCATGTTTTGTTGCTTGTTTATTTGACCATGTTCTTCATCTGTCCTTTTTTATAAATACATATTTTATATATATATAACCAGAAAAAAGTATAATGCCATTGGCTATACATCCTCTTTTAGAAAAGATTTCTCTCACTTGATAATGATTAATTTTATTGCTCAGTCTCTGTGCAAATATAGAATGCTTATCCAGTTAATCTTTCTGTTTCCAGCAACACTTGCATAGTTAGTCATGTCTGCGATCACCAGAGCAAGCCATTTACTTTAATACTCCAAGTCAAGATGAGAAGCCAACCATGGGCTATTTTGCCTCTTTTTACGAATTCCAGCGTAGTTAGGAAGTGGAAGAAGAGAAAGAGACTGAGATTGCAGCTATCTTTTACTGTCCAAAGTACAGACTAGACTGAATGCTTATTTCCTGAAGACATAAATTAGATGTCTTTAGAGAGACAAAACAAAATATTATAAAGTACAATATGTATGTATCAGAGGAAGACTCCTAGGAATTTTAAAATAGATTCTATTCATTTACTTCCCCTCTCCTTCCTTGCCACTGACACTCTCACTTTGACTATGGTAGCTTTAGAAAGAGAGGGTTTTTTGGGGGGGGGAGGGTTGGGAAGGTGAGGGTGCTTTATGTAATGTGTTGAAAACCCCAAAGAACATTGCTTTATTTGTTTTGGTGTATACAAAATACAGAGGATAAGGACAGTGGTCCAGCCATGAATTACAAAGCCCAGATCAGCCAAATAAGAGCTTCTCTGGAGATGGTAAAAACAGGTTCTTATCTGAACTTCATCAACAAATGTAGAAATACAGAAGTCTGGACTATTTTATAACTGCCTGTAATTCATTTTAGCACTTTAATTGAGATGGAGGTAAATTTGTACCTTATTTTTCCAACAAACAGCAACTGGGTACTCTGTAGTTTCTCATAGGCTCTCTCTCTAAATACAGTTCAGCCTGTGCAGATGGCCTGCACAAGGATGACACATCACTTAAGTCTCAATTAGCTCCTCACTGCAGAATTTAAATGGGATTATGTGATGCATAAACCCTCGCTGGCACTGCCTGAAAAGAGGTGATTTACAACTTCTGAAATTAAAGGCTAACATCTAATGAAGCAGCCATTTAAGTACTCTATCATCTTTTTTCCAAAAAAATTTAATGATACTGGAATATAGTCTTTTCTTTGAAATTTGTATTGAAAAATATTTTGGCACATTCAGGAACTTTATTTCTCAAAGTCTGGCAAATGACCAGAAGTATCACACCCTTACTGATGTGTTTCTCATCTCTCTTTTCTGAGAAGAATGCATTTGCTCTGCAGTTGTAGGCTGCAACACGTTAGCTTCCTTTCTTGTCTGCTACGATATTTTTAACTCACAAACAGCAAAACTGCAGCCATCAGGTTTTGCTCAACCCAGATTAAAGATCAGTAATGATAGCTGAAATGTTTATTTCATGTTCTACCAGGGACATGCATCTCCAGCCATCAAGGCAGCTGGTAGTCTTATGGTCCTTCTAGATTGATTGCAGTACTTAGACATATAATGTTTATAACAAAAGGCAAAGAGGGATTTGCAGAAAGGGTTTTTTGCATGTTACACTTATAACTTTGCAAGAGAGTTCTACAAAGGCACCTATGAAAAAAGAGCATTTTATTTCTATTCATTGGAAGCTGAACAATTCATTGATTTTTAAATTACCCTCCATTCTTACAAGATGCTTTACAGCTCTATTTTATTGAACGTCTTTTTCCTCATATAAATAACTTGCCCCTCTATTGAAGTCTACTGAAACAGTGAGGTTTACCCTTAAGCTCAACAGAACAAGATTTGTTAGCATGCTCCTGTGTGGTAGATCTATATTCTGGAGGAATTAAACTACTATTAGAATATATATATTTATTTAAATCTGTACGAAAACCCCCTCTATTTCTGCTTCCTTTGAGCCTCTGGTGTTTTGCTAGTTTTCTTGCTGGCTCATTTTTTGATGCAAAAATCTCCAGTGGTAACATCTTTTGAAGAAAGATTCTAAAAGTATTAAGAGTTTGTGAAATGTTATGTCCTAGACTAATCCCTAATGCAGGTTACCCCCAGTTGGTAAAGACTGTGGAAGCAGAAAGTTTGTTAGACTTTAAATGCTAGACCAGTTTTAATTCTTAGTTTATTGGAGATTCTTCCTCTTGGTATGTGAAGAAGAGTGTCATGGAACATTGTTAAAAAAACCCCAAAACAAACCTAGTTTACCTTTTGCTACTGTTTTTCATTTCAATATAGCCAAAACAGACAATGAAAAAACAGAATTATGAAAAATTATTTAGATGATCATAATGAAAGACCAACTACACAAAATGTGATTCATCAACAATAAAGGGCTAAAGACATCCATAGAAGTGTGAACAGAAGACTGTTAAGCACGAACAAAAAGGTGACATTACATGTGTACTCAGTAAGATCCCTGTTGGAAGATCACAGTCAGTTTTTCACTTTAAAGCATGTTTGAGTTTGGATATAATTTGCAAAAATGGTACAAGAATTGAAGCACAGTTTCACAAAAGTTTGGATTTAGCCCATGTAAGTTGGGCTGCTTTGGGTAGACATGTACATTGAGATATCTGTAGTGTAGATATATACAAGTGGCCTAAATGATTAAGCTTCCTTTATATTCAATATCTACCATAGGCTTGATTGAATTACCTATGCCTACGTGTCTGGCGCATTTGAGATGCTTGTCCTCTAGGCATCACTCTAGGTGGTCATGTCTAGCCTGCATGTCCTGTGACACATTTACCAGTCCAGCGTGTATATATCAGATGCTCTAGGGTATCTAACATGGCACGAAATAGTTATAATTGTACAATTGGACTGTGACCTTAGTCAATATAATTGATGGCACCCAGAGAGACATTTAGCTCACTGTAAAGCAGACACATCTGTGGAAGACTTTGCTAGGAGCCTTTGGCTGTGTTGATTAGATCTCCATGGACTGTAATAAAAGCTTAGATGTCTACCTAGGTTACATGTAGATACCTATGTTATAGATCACTAAATATAAAGGTCTGAGTCTAGAGCTGGATTTCACCTACAGTCTGCTTGGGTATCTAGGAGACAAGATGAAAGAATCATAACCTATCTAAAATATGTAAAGAGGAGAATGCCTCTGGAGAGGACTTTTCAGTGTAAAATATATGAGCAACAGCAAGATGCAAGGTATGCAAAATGAATCTAGAAAAAAAATTAAACTTGAAATCAGACACTTTTTAGGAGCAAAACCAATAAAGCACTCAACAGTCAAGGCTTTAATGTCCAGTCAGGTACTGGAAAGAACCTGAATCAAGATTAACTTTTGCAGGTCTCACTTTTTTTGTAAGAAATATGTAACAGACTACTAGCAAAAATAGAGAATAATTAATTAATTACTTGTTACCTAAAAGCCAGCATTAAGCAAAATGACTGAGTGGATTATCATAACAGGTTTTTTTGGCCATAAATTCTATTGCTACAGCTATACTAGTTAATAAACAGGGGCATGAGATTGAGTTCTTGCCCTTGACTGTCCATTTCTTTTGTTAACACAGCCTCTGGCATGGCTCTGCCTCAGGCCAAATATCACTCTCCCAGACAATATTGAGACATAGTTGAGGAAATAACATATGTGGAACCTCTGTTTCAAAGGCATGTTTGCATGTAATAAATGCACGAAGTCTGAATTACTTTTTTCTCTGCAGCAGGCATATAAAGATAGGGCTGTTACTTTGCAGTATTTCACTTTATGTAATTCCCTCCAAAATGCAAACTATCTTCCAGCACAACCTGGAGTGTATCTTGTAGCTGAGATGTAGTAAAAGAATTAATGCTATTCTATTGTTAGCAAGTCAGGATCAAACATGGCTCTGCACTAGTAGCTGTAACAAAACAAATATTGTTGACCCATTAACTGAGGTTATGCTAGACATAAGAAGGCTAAGCCTATGTAATGAAATTGAATTAATTTCTTAATTTCTAATATTGCCAGGTTTTATATGAAAAATATAAAAAGTGGTATATTTTTATTAATTTTTAATATAATATGCTTTGAGCCTAACAGCATATTTCATCTGAGAATTGTACACTTGGTGGATCTGTTATATTATAAAGAGACGTATTTTAGCATGCATTTTAAAATATATGTGTTGTGGTTTCTCTGTAAAATAAGTATTTCTTGCTTTAACAAATGTGTTTCATTACACAGTGTGTATAACTTCTTTATGTGTATCTGCTTCATAATGTGATTTATGATCTTAATGGCATCTATTTTCATACTCTTCCTTTCATAAAAATTAAATCAAGTACCATCTGTTTATCTGTATCTGGTTTTTCTCATAAGCAATAATAATAGGAAGATGTCATGCAGCTCTGGTAAAGCTCAGCCTGTGCTGCTCTCACACATTGCCATTTTCGGATCTCATCATTTTACATCTCTGTATTCCTATGCTTCCTGAGGTTTGAACAGACATGAGCACTGCTCCTTCCTGTCATTTTTCTGCCTGTTAGCCCATCTCAGAAACGAGACCATGAGCTCTCTCTGCTCTTGCCCCTCGGACTAACACCTGTGTGGGAGAAGGACATGAGGTCTTGTCTTGGAATGGATTGGTAACACTCCACTGTGTCCCAAAACTGCAGCTGGTGAGAGGAACACGCAGCACCAGTCCTCAGACATAATTAAGAAAGAGTGGAAGCTGCAAGGAGCAGATGTGGATTTAACTGAGGAGATATGTGGAAACACATGAAAGGAGACACAAAAGGAAAGAAGTGAGGATAGAAAAGAAAGAGGTATGTGAGAGGAGACATGGGCAGGCACACAGAAGAAGACACCAGAGGAGAACTGTTGAAAGGTGCAGCTTTGGAGAAAATGGAGGAGGAAGCAGAAGAGACATGTGGAAGGGGACACTGTTGGGGACACAGCCGGAGACACACTCTTAGAAGATGCTCCATGTCATGAGGACTGCAGTCATGGGCGACCTATGCTGCAACAGGGACACCCCTAACAGACTGGGGCCATGGATGACCCATGCCAGAAGAAGAGCACCCTGGAGGAGACTGCAGCCCATAGAAGAACCCACACCATTGCAGAGGAACAGTAGAAAACAAAGAGCAGTGGAGGAAAATAAGAAGGACTGAACAGCAGAAGGATAACACCAGGCACAGACTTCAACCTCCTGCACTGCCCACCACCTCACCAAAGGCATTGGGAGGGGCTGAGCGTAATGCACTCCAACAAGAGATACTTATCAACTTGGGAGAACCATTTAAAAAAAACATAGTAAGCGAAGATATTAGGCAGACAAAGAAAAATGCCACTTTTAGGCATTCAGACTTTGGGGTAGGGGAGGAAAGAAAAAAAAAGGTTAACTTTTTCCACAAAAAGACTTCACTTGAAATAAAGAACTATTAAAGCTCAAGAACTTTGCTTGCATTAATTCCTACATTATAGAGTGGTACAATTTCAATTTTAAGTGCAAGTGGAAAAGTTAGAACTAGAAGAGGAAATTTTGTTAGTCTCTGACACAGTTAATGTGTCCTCAGCATTACACAGAATTCATGAACTGTACATAGACAGGTTCCCAGTGAGAAATTTAGTAACTCTTTAAAATAGAACAATTTGATGTAATAATACTTTATGAATTTTTCTTAGAAAGAAAAATACAAGCCAGAGACTGAATCTTTCTCTTCATTTTCATAAACCTATAGTAAAAATTGCCTGCAGCATTTGCTTTAACTTATTCTCTATTTTTTAATCACCACACCATACCATCTTTCTCCCTACATACTTTATCACTGTGAATGTAGTAAGATTTTTTTCCAGATGTTTTGTTAACAACTAGTTCATTCTTTTGAACAAGAAAAAAAAAAAAAGTCATCTTCTGACTTCTATTGCAATGGACAGTGAAGAGTCTTTTTCAATAGTATAGTCCTTTATTGAATGTGGATTAAAAGTTCCTGTGCCTAACTGCAGGGGTTTAACTTAAAAAATGTTTTAATCAGGAAGCTATAGATACTCTCAAAGCTCTTTTATATTTAGAACTATTAGTTATGATAGTTTGAGAACTATTGTGAAATCATATTATAAGTTAAGTGGTCAAAGTGATTGACTTCTATAAAATGTAATGCTTGTCAGAGAAGAACAATTGCCTAAAATTGATTCTGATGTTATGAAATAAAAGATGAAGGAAAACAATAACATCAAATTGCAACAAAGACTTATGAATTCTGTCTCTCATCTTCCCCATCAGTAAGTGAAGGAGGAAAAGAGCCTCAGGTTATAAAGATATACATAATGTTTAAAACTCAGCCTCCTAATAGCCAAAGTGCTAGAGCTATTCTTCTTGTTCACCCTATAGCAAAGACCATAAGGTAAACCTTTCAAAAAAATGAGAGTGAATTAAGAGTATAGTTGCTATTTTCAAAAGTGAGGTCGTATTTTAAGTCTATTATAGAGGCATTTCTGTACAGTTTAGAATACAAATTTGAAAGCACATTTCTTAGAAGTATAAATATCATTATCACGCAATGAGATTTAAGATAGATTTTCAAGGGGACTTTTTAATTTACAGGGACACTTACTTGTTGCAATGCAGAGATCATGACATCCAAATTTTTTTAACATTTCATCTCTCCTAAACTAGCTGTCTGTCTCTTTCTTTAGTCACTAGAAAAAAGAGAGGGCAGTTCCACTTACTTATCCTTGATGCAAAATGAGTAGGGGGTTTCTATTTCTTTACTTTGAAAATAGTGGGTGTTGGAACAACCCAATTAGATTAGATGATTTGAAATAGCTAAGATAGAGGCAATGATGAGCTAGGTAAGAATCATTTAAAATAAATTCTATATGCCAGGGTTTTATTTCCCATTCTGGCTTGCTTATGTTTATAACTGCATAGACTGTAAAGTAGAAGAAAAAAGAACCTTCTTAAAATCTTTTTTTTTAAGAACAATGAAGTATTTATATTAAAAATTTAATAAGAATTGATTTTTCAAAGTTATTAGGCCTGTCAAAGACTTTGTTTTAACAGTAACAGAAGGGTTAGAACATTTTGTGACATTCACAAGCCTTGTAAAATCAATGAATAATGCTTTCAAATTGCAGAAAAAATACTCATGCACACACATACACATGTAAATCTTATAGCTACTTCTGTTCAACACGTGGTAAAACATACCTGTGTATGAGCTTTTGTACTGTCAGTTCCTCCATTCAGTGGTAACTGCCTTTTTATAAAATAAATTATATCCCACGATACAACAATTTTAGCATACAATCCATTTTCAATACTTAAAGCAGATTAAATTCTCCAAAATAATTTACATTAATATATTAGTTTTCTGATTATATAAACCACTACAGTAGAAATATCAGAGAGAGTATTTTTTTTTTGTCTGGACCTAAGTACTTGTGAGTTCTCTCATAGATAGCAGAAAGGTTCTCACTGCAAATTAATATATTTTTCATATATTGCTTACCAGCTCTTCTTTCCAGTATATAATGTGGTTCTTCCCTAATAAAATTTTAGGATTGAATCTTAAGTGAAGAAATCCTATTTACAGGGCCATCACTTCAGCTCAGAATATTGCAGGAACTGTGACTATATTAGAAATACAGTCCTGAATCCCTTGCTTGCTTTCCGGTCTCCCTGATGACTTTACATCATATGTTGATAGTGCTTCTTTGAGTTATGGCATTTAATAGCCTATACTTTCATTATTATGTGTTCCTAATATCAAGAAAAAATGCCTTACAACCTTTAGTGCATCACAAAGCTTTCTAAAGGCCTGACATTTCTTTTTTCTTGCTCATATAGATCATTGGTAACTATATGGAACAGTAAGAGCTATGTTATCCTCAAACTGGAGTGAGACCAGGCTCAAACACAAAGACCTTTCAAAGATTCTCATCATCTACTTCATATCAGACATCACATCATGTTCCAGCCTCTACTATGTGAAGCCATTAAATAGCTAGTGGGATTTTCCGTAACAGTAGGAGCATTAACCCCAGTGTCCTGGACAAATTCCAGCACAAGTAATTACACTGTGCCAGTAAATCCCCCTGCATTTTATTTGGACATTGCATTTCTTTTTCTTCTAGTAAAACATTATGTGAGGTTTGCTGTGCATTGTTAAAAAAGTACTGAGTTTTACTTAAAGCAGCTACATTTCAAAGATGTGTGAAGTGATCTCTATAAGATGCAGGAGGGGGTTCATGTATCAATTTGGAATGCATGCTGGTACCCCCTGGATAATAAGCATTATATGATGTAAATTTTATGATTTTATTATTATATTGAGGCAGAGGAGTGCTAAAGGAACAGAATCTTAAGCAACTGTAAGTAGAATGCACTAAACTCTTCGTCAGAAGTGCTTTCACTAATTTTAAATATTATTGGACTGACCATTTTCTTCCTCTGCATAACTTCTCAGGATCTCAACAATATCCCTGTTTCACAGTATAATAAAGATATTGATTTTATAATTTTACTTATAGAAAATAAGAGTGCTTGTATCCTAGAGCACCTAGGAACTTACATAGAAGCTCAGTCCTTTCTCATCCCAGAGACTAGCCTTCAGCTTCCTGCTTAGTTTGAAATAGAGTAAAGGCTTAATCTCTTCTCTCACTGCATCTCCTAAGACAAGCTGTACAGTTGTGTGATCTTTGGGTATTAGTTACTCAATTCTCTGTTGAAATCTTCCCCCAAAAAAGCCTTGAGGGGGAAAAGGCCAAGGTCTACATATTCTGTTTTTTTGTAATTTTTTTTCTGTAACAAGCTTTATTCTTAATATTGGAATTATTTACTTGTGCTGAATATTGTGGGGTACTTTATAACTGTTCTGCAGTGTTAACAAAACAAATGTGAACTTGTTCCAAGCTTGTGTAGATGCAACAAATGAACTGCTCAAAAGGAAAATTGGTCAGTATATGTTTGTGAATAATTAGTTATTGTTTGCACAGTGCTTTGAATATATAAAATACTTTGTAAATGCTAGGCATTATTACACAGGACACAGTCCACTTGCAGAGATAAGTGATTTAGTGTGTGACCTATGGTCACATCTTCTGTAGAAGCTTTATATTATTGTGCAAGAACAGGGAAGTTTTTATGATTTACAAAATTACTTCCTGAATGTATTTCACCATATCAAAAGTCTTCAAATCATGGCATTTCATTCACTTAGAAAAGATTAAGTTGAGACTACCAATTGTATTGAAATTCAGCTATAAATTTTACCATCTAAGAGCACATTGTTGGAAATCTTTTTAAGATGTAGATACTTTCAGAATTTTCTAGCAGATCTTTTCTGTTTTCTTGTTTTCAGGCAGAAGTGACAATAAGTTAGAATTTCAGAAATCTATGAAAAATACCACTTTCAGTGAAATTGTGACAAAATCAAAGCAATTCTAGATTGTAAACTGTCTGCTTAGCTGGGCTAAGAAACCAGCTCCATTCCTGTCTTCCTGTCTTTTCCTTTGGCAGCTCTGAGGTTCTTGCCTTCTTGACTGGCTTAAAGTCCCAAAACTTGGACCTCAGTTTCCAGATTTATGACTCTGGCTGTTTAATGAACTGAGACTTAGTGATACTTACTCACTGGATGCCTAGACAGGACACTGATGGAACCTAATGCCAGCTACATGATAAATTCCTGGACTGCTTAAGTTAAACTAGGATAAATTCTTATGCAGTTTGAATCTCCTGATATTCTGGTATGAGGGGAGGAGGCTAGGGGAGGGGAGGAGAGGAGACATCTTAGTAATGGAGTAGTTCTGGGAAGATTTAGATGTCTTCCGAATGAGACATGATCCTGCATTTTTTGATGTAAGATAGGTATCGGCATACTTCAAACCTTACTCGCCCCATGTTTGAATCAGTTTTGTGAGTTCATTTTGGAGTATCTCACAGAGATGTAGTATTAAGCTTGAAGTAACCTCTAAATTAATTTGCATTTTGTTTTAATTAACACTAATCTTTAACCATGAGTCATTAGGAAACACATTTTCACAGAAATGTGTTGTGGCTTTAAATAGTTGTTAACTGGTGCACAGCTTGTCTCTTGCCCTTTTTATACTCTGAAGCATGTGTAAGGGATTCGTATGCTGCTTCCATTAAAAAGTGTGAAGTGATAGTTGTTCCTGACCACACTTGTCTAATACTCCTGGAGGCATTGTCTCTGCATCAACATCCTGCAGGCAGAATGTCTGCAGCAAATACCACATGGTTAGTGCCGTATTTAATCTGCTTCATATGATAGTGCAGTTTACCCCATTTCTTTCACCATATGCTCAAGAAATGGGAGGCTGGAAAATGGAATCTCTGTGAGTTTGACTCCTGAGGCACATTTCTACAGGCCCAGCTGAATTCTGAGCCCTGTGCTATTAAGCATTTTAGTATAACTGCTACTACAAAAAAATAGTTGTTGTTATTGTTATTATTACAGCTGCTATTACTACAAGAGCTGATTTACTAAAATGCAAAGCACTATTAAATAATTTAGTGTCACAGTATAGTGCATTCCTGTAAAATGAGAAATAATTCCAGGTACTTTTCATTTCTTATTTGTTTTCATTCTGCAGTCTCTTGCTTCACCTACACTGTGCAAGAAGACCACATCAGACAACTAGACCATCTGTGTATATACAGGCAATTAAACTTCATAATATGAACATACAGGATTGTTTGCGATCAGTTGCAGAAGTTAACTAAAATTTACGTTTGTCAAAATTCAATAATTTTCTTATATGGATGTGAGTTTTAAGTCTGTAGACTGACAGAAAAAACAATATGAAAAGGAAGACCTATGAACTGTGAAAAGGAAGTCATAATGTACAAAGACTAAAGAATTTGAGGAATTATTAATCAATCAATGAAAAATATGCCAGACATAAACATGAGTACAGCTTGTTTCTTTCTTCCATACAACATAAACCAAATGTTCCCCATAATTAAATCTATTGCTTGATGCAATCTCCTCTTTTAAAAGGATATTCCACCGTCAAGGTGGAATTAAAGACTTTCCAAGAAGTGAAATGCAATGGAAGGGTCCATTCAGCTTCTGACTAGCATTTGCAAAGTCAAGCAAAAAAACTTCCTACCATTTTGTTGCTAAGTATGGTTATGCTGACTGATTTTTTTTTCACTTAGAAGAACTCCTTGCTCACACATAAACTATACAATTTACTTAGAAGGTTTCATATACGTAGGCTAGACAACAGAAAACAAAATGGTACAGGAATGTCTCCAGTGTGGATCTGGATCCAAAAAGCCAGTTTATGAGGATAGAGAAGTGTAGCTCATGAATTCTAATAAGCTTATGCCAAGTTACATCAGCTGCAATTCTGAAAACCTAGGAATTGTCACAGTGAAGTTTGAAAAAGTTCCAAGTAAGCAAAAATAGCAGAGTAGAATAAAAATAGTTATTTAAATATAACTAGAGAATTAACTAGCACTTCTTTGAAAGAACAAAGAAGCTATTAAATATAATTGAGGTACTTTGTTTACGTTTTATACTGTGTTTATTACTGTTGATGTGATCAAAGTGATTCTGTATTTTGAACTTCTTATACTTTGCTCCTAATATCTGTTTTTATTACATATTCAAATGATACTTTATTCTGTGATTTTTTCTTTTTCCTTCTCTCTTTTTTTTTTTTTTTTTTAAATCCTGGCAGTTTTAAAATCTGCTCTATGTACCCAATAAAATGTGAGCTTGAAAATATGAGTAGAAGATAGGATGAGTAGAAAATATGATGAGAAGTAAATTTTGTCACAATTTAAAACTCTTCTTAAAAATAATTACCAGTGGTTTTATTTTAGTAGGGGGAAACACTTATCATTTACAATTTTTTATTTTCATCTGTACTTTAGATAAATGACTCAGAATTAAATTTCATTTAGTTAAAACATTTAGGAAAATGACTTGTCTTACCTTGTGAAGGTCATTAATAGTTTAATACTCACATTTTCTGAATTATTTGTCTGATTCATTTAAATTTTGTCTTCCGAGTCTGTTATTCACACCATGGATGGCAATACCAGAAGAGATGTGTTCTAGGATGACTCTTAAAATAGAATGGTGTATATAAATATCTAGCTCAGCATACCTTAATGATGAATATTACATTTAAAGCATGTTGTTGAACTATGCACCAGAAACAAAGAAATCAATTAATATATTTCTAAGCAAAACAACCTGGAAACCCTTGAGCATAGAGAGAATGCTACCAATTACAAAGCTAAATATTGGACTGGCTTTTCAAATTGTTGAGCTCTGATCACTCTTTACAAAAAGAAAATGATAGAGTGACAGAAGGTCAGGAAGCTCCTCCAGGGGATTGCTGTATCAGAGGCACCAATACAATAATGAATTATGATAGCATTGTAAAACAATAACAGGCTGCAACTTTGGGTGATTCACTGAAGCATGTGTTACAAATCTGAAAATTTTATAACCGTAAGATACACACATAAAAAAAAATCTATGCATAGAGTGCTGTACAGAGAAAAATACTTCCACTAGCAGAGCTTTTGAATTTTTTTGTCACTATGCGTGTGGCAAACCCAAGGGGAAAAATCTTTCTGTGGAAACTAAAATGTAAATGTTTTCTCATAGAGACCCTAGGTCATTCTCCTAGTGTTACCTGAAGCAAAAGGAATTTTACAAGCCTACACT
This sequence comes from Egretta garzetta, assembly GCF_000687185.1. NCBI lineage: Eukaryota > Metazoa > Chordata > Aves > Pelecaniformes > Ardeidae > Egretta > Egretta garzetta. The sequence goes on along the minus strand of NW_009259863.1, from coordinate 2,323,862 downwards.
AAAAAATTTGCAGTAACCACAAATATTAGATGTGGTAAATAGAGAATAGAGCAATTGCAAAAGTCAGATTTTAATTTTGAAACAGCCCCCCCTCCCCTTCTCCCCTCTTCTCTCTCAGTGAGCTTCCATGTACTTTTACTATGGGGAGCTGCCCATTTTCTTGCAGCAGCTTTTGATATTGGATTCTTCTACTTCTGTCTGCTGGCGTGGGTTTCTACTGTCATAGGTTAAGAAGCAAAGTACCTATGTTGGCTAGCTGACTGGTTACTCCAGCAGCCTGCAGGAAAAGGATAGACCAGATGCGTGGTTATTCTGAGGAGTGAACCTGGGGCTTGAAAGACTGAGAAACATGTTAGGGAATGCCTCTTTCAGCACAGGAGAAGTAGGCATGGTGCCCACTACTGGAACAACTGTTCAATAAACCATTCAACAATCATCCCCTTTTCTGAGGAAAAGAGGCAAACTGTACCCCCAATGCTAGAGTGTGGATTTTACTTGTGCCTGTGGGATATAAAAAGAGGGCTCTGTAATCCAAGTGTATTCAGAGGAATGTATAATACAGTAAAAACGATAAATAAAATATGAGCATTGCTTGTTAATATCTTAAAAAAGCCCCAAACATTCCACCTTTCTCATGAATTGCCCTACTGCTGCCAAGAAGCCTATGTGTTTTTATGCCATTATTTAGGAAAAACCCATGTGAATAACTTTGTAATACTACAGTCCAGATCAGTTAAGGTATGATCAAATCAATGTGAGTAGTACACGGGTAACAGGTATGTAGATTTAGATGTAGAATTAGATGTATATTTAAAACCCAGCCCTTTCAAAAACTTCTTTTTATTTTAAAAATATGCAGAACTTCTAAATGTGAAGGATCGTTACTCCCCAGTAGGGAAGGAGAAGGGTACTAAGATTCTTCTGAATTATTGTTTTTATTACAAAGATACTGTAGCTTCTTGAGTGTAGTGTTTTCTGAGGGGAAGTTATCCCATATTGCATGAACTATAAGAAAACTTATAAGGATATGACTACTCAAAGAAATATGTTTTCTTGTCAAACAGCGAATCCCAGAAATATTGTAGACAACATTTTAAAAAGTATCCAATGATTTTTATTATTGCCATTCTGGTTATTCAAAGATATGTCCAATTTTCCTTGAGACTGAGTACTTGGACTTTTTACTAAAAGAACTCAAAATATATGCAGACTGAAAAATGTTGCATTGGAAGTGATAGTACCTTACAAACTCAAGTTTTGTAACTAAAACAATGTGGAGGCATACTTGTCAGTCTGGAGTTAAAAATATGTTATTCCACTGAAAGTCTAAGACAAGAAAGAAATATTTTTTGTAGAGCTAAATACCTATGCTCAGTTAAACAATATACAATATTTAGCAGCATCCTTGAGTTACTTGGTGTAGTTTTGGATGACCAAAAGTTTTGATTGCTAAGGTTATTATTTATAATTATATATGAAAAATTACTCCTGGAAATATTGTTAGCAATGCTGACAGTTTTTCTCTTGTGTAGGCTACTATAATGTCAATAAAATCTTACAACTGGCTTTATTTTGTTACACAGGCTAGCTGTTTGTGGCACCCTTGCTTCTGAAATGCTTTAATTTTTGCAGTTGATTTTTGAGTATTTTGAAACTAAATTTACTGTTAAAAATTGGAATCCCCTGATAAAATCTGGAATGTGGTAGAATATGAAGATTTGTAGTAGTATAACTCAGTAAAGAGAGTCTTATATAGACATGATTTTTGTCAAAGTAGCTGCAATTCCAGCTTAAGTAATGATGAATTCTCAAACTGTCCAGGATTCATAGCATTTAGGCTGCAATACTGGAAACTTTGTCTTATTAACCAAGGTATCTTCTTGGGCTGAAAAAACAAAAAAAAAACCAAAACAGCCCAAACCTTCTTTGCTTCTCAGGGAGACAGAATAATGGCATGGTTGGCACAATTACCAAAAGATAGGAAAGAAAAAGCTAGAACTTTATGATTATTATTTTTTGCTAAAACTTCCTCAAATTAGAACAAACAGATAAAAGGCTTTTCTTTGCTCTGGCTGTCAATATTGATATCTTCTCAGCCCCACAGCCACATGGCTCTGTCACACAATAGGGTAGTAACAGGCTAATGAGAAGGCTAAGGCTCTTCAGAAATCCATGCCAGCATGTACTAAACTGAAGGCCAGACACTGTAATTGATACTCTTATGTGTCCTACTGGACATTGATCCCTTGTAATTGTTTTACAGTATTGTCTTAGAAAAGTGGATAGGATTACCTCAATATTTGCACTGTTACAAAACACAGAAAACAGACCTGGAAAAGAACTTGAGGTATAAAATAATCAAAATCTCTGCCCTGGGACAGAATCAGCTGTAGCCAAGGTATTCCCAACAAATTTTTTTACCTATTTAAAAAAAAATAAAAATAAAAAATAAAAGATATGGGTTCTAAAAGCTCCCCAGACAATGTATTACCAAGCATAATTACCCTTTCCGATAGATAGATCCTTACCTTTTTTCTTTTACATCTAACTTAAATATCCCTCCTTGCAAATTCAGCCCATTACTTTTGGGCCAATGGAATCAATAACATTTAACTGTCTTCCTCTTTCCAATTGCTTTTTATTTATGAGAAGACTGTTACCTTGTCTCATGGCCTTTAAATTTTCCTGAACACAGAAGAAATATAAAAAGACAGAGCAATGGAACACATTCAGAAGTAAATTGTTGAGCAAGTGGTGAAGATATTTTGGAGTGAGAAGTAAATTTTCTGTGCATTCACTATGCTTGGCTGAATAGTTTCTTGGTATAAAGGGTTAGGAGATCAAAAATCATATACACACATATATACGTCAAGGCAGATTGAGTTATATATTTTACTAAAATACTGAATATATTATAGGGACTCTATCCTCTCTGTAGACATTTTCTGTCAGGTTAAGCCAATTTGGGATGATGAAAGGATACACTGAGTTATTTTATTATAGTTGTATTATTAGTAGTATTTCATATAAGGGAGTCTAAGTTTATGAATGTTAATGTAGTAAGACAGGTAGATTTCATTTTACTTCTCAGATGAGAATATTCCTTAAAACACCCGTAGAAATAGGTTTTAATTTTCCAGTACTGTGAAATGAAAATATTCTAGAATAATTTACTGAATAAAAGTTGTGAAAGGGAATGGTATTCCACTTAGTTTGTCTGAAGTATGCAAGATTTGATATACTAAAATATAGGATCACCAACATTCCGTTTCTAAAAACTATTTAAGTAAAAATAGTTGTCAGTTTATAAGGAACATCTTTAAATATTTAGAATACTTGAAAAATAAACATTTATAAAAAGAAAAGCTTTAGTTATTAACTGGTTCTTCAGAAAACAATCATTCCCAAATGTTTTATCTCAGCTTTGAAATCATGTGTATATGCAATATATTGTTTACTTCCTTTTTCTATATATCTCTGAATGGACATAGAAACAAAATATTCAAGCAAAAGCTTTCAAATCTTCCTAAAATTGTATCAGAAAAGCTGTGACAGTAACCCAAATCCAAACAATAAAGGAAAATGTAACATGTCAAGTAAATGAATAAAAATAACCAACCAAACCTAAACTCAGGTAGAAGAGTCATAACCACCCCCCTTTTTTCCCCTCAATTGTAATGAAATATAAAGAACAAAATTTAGTGAGAATTAGCATTGATAACACAGAAAAAGTTGTATTTTAATAACCTGACAGAGCATGATTTAATTTGACTGTCTTTTTTATTCCTAAAATTACAAAAAACCACAAAGATTGGGACACTCACCAGGTCATTAATATAAATCAGAATTATCTTTTTTTTCCCCTGAAATCATCCCTTCACTTTGTAAATGTAAAGCCACCATGACATTCACTGTATTTTAATGATCTTTTTTCCTATTTCTATTTTTTATTAATAGTCAGAATGGCTGAAAAATCTTTCTTCTCACTGCTGCCTTCAAGACTTTTCATGTGGAGTTGATTATGCAGGTCTTACTCGAGCAAAAACCCTAACTAAAATCAATCAAGCTAGGGACCCATTTCTTCGGCAGGTCTTACTTTTGTTGATTACTTATGACTAAGTTTAGTAGGTGTCATTACTGAAAAAACATACAGACAAAACCCTGATAAGAAAACCCCTTTCATCTTATTGAATAGTAGAAAATTTAGCTCAAAGACAATAAAAGATCAGCATGGTGTGAATATTCTTGGGCTTACTGTTATGTGCAGTAGAAAGCAAGGCTGAACTTCACTATAGATGGTGGTATTTAAATTGTCCTTTTCCAGTTTATGTATCTTTTTGTCTGTCTATTTAGCAGAACTTCAGTGTTTCCTGACATGTAACTTCAGTGACTAGCTATCAATGCAGAAACAATGAGTGTTTCTGAAGTAAAAATGGTGGACCTTCTAAGCAGATGAACTGCTAAGGACACACAAGTTTCTCTTTGCTTAAACCACATCTGAGTTTGACCCCAAGACTTTTCATCCATAAAATACGGCTGCTGCTGCTGCTGCTGTGCTTTCATTTGATCCACAGGCTGTTACGATTCCCCATCCCAACAAAGAAGAGCTACGTGTGAGGTAGGCGTTAAGACATGAAACTGCAATTCAGAGGAATTCTGAGTATGAATCCCATGGCACTCTGGCAGCGCTTAAAAGCCGCTGTTCTAGAGAAGGGCAGAAGGTAGGATTAAAGACACAGGATAGTGTAATATTATCGTGCCTTTCTTTAAACCAAGATCTAAGCAAAACATGTTTGCTTCTCCCAAGAAGCTTATTTCTCCTGTATTTGGGGCAATTGATGGTTATAAAAGTCAGCAAGGACAGGAAGGAGTACCACAGCACGCCCATCAGGGAAATATATACAATGGTATTTGTATTCCTGGTGCCAATATCCAGTAAGAAATGAAAAAATAACACATGCCAAGCATTTATTTATTGTGCTGTTTCCAGAGTTGATGCATAAATCAGTAAGCACAGCACATCAATAAGGGATAGAGATCATTAAGATGTGACTGTTATCAGAAAGGGAACTGCAAAAACGCTATGTAGTACTTCACGCTGGCTTACCCTCAATGGAATCCATATCAGATTTACTTCTGTTTGAAGGGTCTAATTGCCGACCTTGTACTCCTAACTTGGAATTTCACCTTTGTTAGGTTTTTTTTTTCATTCATAAACTGCACAGGGTTGGCAGCTGGATGGAAGATGTGCTAAGAAAGTACCCACTTCCTTTTCTACATGTGTCTTGGTCTGAAGCGCTGCCCTTAGAAAAAATATATCTTGTCATGTAAATTGTGATGGAACTACACAAAGCCTTTGTTTTGTCATTTAGTAAACAGTTGATTTAATCTAGTCTTCAAGTAAAATATAAACATTAAATAAGAACTGGTAGAAGCCACAGAGACACATGACTAGGGAATATAATGAAAAACATACCACATTTACACAGTGATTTTTATTACTTTTAAGCTAATTCAACTTCTGGCTCACGCATACGTTTATCAGAACCAGGGCAAAGGTACATGGGCCACAGAGTTTGGAAAAGTGAAGAGTAAGGTGTACTCTGACTTTTTTGTTTTGTCTAATCGCAATGTACTGCTATGTAAGTGATTTCGAAGTCCTGTGTAAGGGTCCCTCACAGCTGATGGAGGCAAAAGGGTAACGAGTTACGCACAGAGGTGTCATTCACAAATGTCTGAGAATCTTTGCCATGGAACTTACCTGAATGGGAAATATCCGTGCTAACTGTTGGACAGCTGAGTGCAAATGTAATTACAGTTATTTCTGGAGTTGTACCCGGTGCCGGTGCCCAGGCGCTGGCAGGGGGGGCTGCAGGTGGCCTCCGTGAGGAGAGGCCG
>NW_009259863.1:2266452-2317704 GCF_000687185.1 Egretta garzetta | reverse complement strand
ATGGGAGGGGGAAGAGGAACAACAGCTACTCAGTGGTGGAGTGTGCTGGAGCAGAGGGAGGGAGAAGGACGGAGATGCAGGGAGAAGCTGCTGCCTCCTGGCCGCAGTGCCCTTTGCCCCAACAAAGAAGAGCTACGTGTGAGGTAGGCGTTAAGACATGAAACTGCAATTCAGAGGAATTCTGAGTATGAATCCCATGGCACTCTGGCAGCGCTTAAAAGCCGCTGTTCTAGAGAAGGGCAGAAGGTAGGATTAAAGACACAGGATAGTGTAATATTATCGTGCCTTTCTTTAAACCAAGATCTAAGCAAAACATGTTTGCTTCTCCCAAGAAGCTTATTTCTCCTGTATTTGGGGCAATTGATGGTTATAAAAGTCAGCAAGGACAGGAAGGAGTACCACAGCACGCCCATCAGGGAAATATATACAATGGTTTTTGTATTCCTGGTGCCAATATCCAGTAAGAAATTAAAAAATAACACATGCCAAGCATTTATTTATTGTGCTGTTTCCAGAGTTGATGCATAAATCAGTAAGCACAGCACATCAATAAGGGATAGAGATCATTAAGATGTGACTGTTATCAGAAAGGGAACTGCAAAAACGCTATGTAGTACTTCACGCTGGCTTACCCTCAATGGAATCCATATCAGATTTACTTCTGTTTGAAGGGTCTAATTGCCGACCTTGTACTCCTAACTTGGAATTTCACCTTTGTTAGGTTTTTTTTTTCATTCATAAACTGCACAGGGTTGGCAGCTGGATGGAAGATGTGCTAAGAAAGTACTCACTTCCTTTTCTACATGTGTCTTGGTCTGAAGCGCTGCCCTTAGAAAAAATATATCTTGTCATGTAAATTGTGATGGAACTACACAAAGCCTTTGTTTTGTCATTTAGTAAACAGTTGATTTAATCTAGTCTTCAAGTAAAATATAAACATTAAATAAGAACTGGTAGAAGCCACAGAGACACATGACTAGGGAATATAATGAAAAACATACCACATTTACACAGTGATTTTTATTACTTTTAAGCTAATTCAACTTCTGGCTCACGCATACGTTTATCAGAACCAGGGAAAAGGTACATGGGCCACAGAGTTTGGAAAAGTGAAGAGTAAGGTGTACTCTGACTTTTTTGTTTTGTCTAATCGCAATGTACTGCTATGTAAGGGATTTCGAAGTCCTGGGTAAGGGTCCCTCCACGCTGAAGGGGGGGCTGAAGTACAGAGCATTCATTTTCCCACCTGAATATCTTACTCTTTTTTCAAAGAAAACTTGTAGATTTGTAATGTTGCATTGGTTGCAGGTGCCCAGGTTTTGTTAGGGGGGGGCTGTGAGGAGAGGCCGGGGCTGCCCCAGGCCGGACACAGCCGGTTCCAGCCGGCTCCAACCCACCCCACCCCAGGGCGCGGCTGAGCCCCACAGCCACGGTGGTGGCGCCTCAGGGAATGCATGTGTGAGAAGGACAAAAAATGGCACAGAGAGAGAGTGGGGGTTAAGGGAAGAACAAAAAAGAGCGAAAAACATCAGAGGCAACCCCAAGGTGATGGAAGGGGGAAGAGGAACAACAACTACTCAGTGGTGGAGTGTGCTGGAGCAGAGGGAGGGAGAAGGACGGAGATGCAGGGAGAAGCTGCTGCCTCCTGGCCGCAGTGCCCTTTGCGCCACTGGTTGCATCATGCAGAAACTGAGTGTAACGTGCAGCGATATAAAAGGGGGGACAAGAGGTACCTGGAGTGAAGAAGAGCCCAGGAAAGGGGGAGGAAAGGTGCTTTTCTCAAGTGTGTAATGTTTGTTTCTTTTTTCTTGGCTTTTGTTTCCAAATACCCAAATCAGTCATTAAACATTTATATTAATTGACAATAAATGAAGCTAATTTCCCAAAGTCCAGTCTTTTTTGTCCAGTGCAGTAACTGGTACTTTACCCCCTGTTTTTATCTCAAGCCACAGGCTTTCTCTTTCCTGTTTTTCCTATTTTCTCCCGTCTCACTGAAGAGGGGGAGTAAGCAAGCAGCCGGGTGGGAGTTTGGCTGTTAGCCAAGGCTTACCCACGACAGATGTAAACTTTGTGTCTGTGTATAGTGCAGACATGTAGCAAGGCCAAGAAAATAAACTAATTTGAATGTAAATATTGATATCTATCTATATGTGTTTATATATACCCTATATATAGTTAAGGAAAAATCTGAGTTTTAAACCCAGGCTATGTTCCTTAAAACAGTAGAACAGTTTTACAAACACTACTACAAACAGGAACAATTTATTTATGTTTTATTAGAACCAATAGAGGAAAGCAGTAACAAGTACTGTATCTAAGAAACAAGATTTTTTTTTTTTTTTAAGAGATAGTGTAGATTAGTTGGTCTAGGCTCATGGTATTGAAGACCACATGAGCAATATCTCTTCACTTGTGTGATGACATCTTCTCACCAAATATTATTTCAGTTTGGATAATTCAAATGTTTGCTTCTTTCCTGCTAGAAAGATTATATAAATATTGGCTCAGGAATAAAAGATAACTATGAACAAATTCAGAAAAGTTATCACTTGTTCAATTTAAATTGAATTTATGTTGATTGTGGATCTACTTAACCCCAAAGTTTGCCACAGTTCTAGCTGTAAGCATACTTGCTAGTAAAACAGAAAAAAAAATAAACTTTGAAGCAGTTGTGAAAGCAAATGAGAGCTTAACATTATCTCATTGCATTTACTGTCATAAGGATATACACTTTATGGAAACAACTACTCTGCAGAACACCGTAATACTTTTTGACTACACATGGTTTAAATTCTGGAATGTAATTAAAATATTTCTTAATTCTTTCTTTTTAAATGAATAAAAAAAATAATCTGTTGCTAGAGGAAACTGCTGTGTATTAGATGAAAAAGAAGTCTCCCCAAATACTATACACTTATTTACTAATCAGACTTCTTTTCCAATTTAAGTCCTCAACTGCATAAATATGCCTCAGTATGTCTTTGCTTTAATGTCATAGGAAGTGAGATTAAATTACTTTTCTCAGAAATCATTTGACAATTTGGACATGCTGAGTTAACAAAAGATTATTCAAAGCTTTGCTTAAACATGTAAAATATCATATTACTAACCATTTTAATCTGACCTGTTTCATGTACGGTATTGTTAAGTCACAATGCATAGTATAAAAGATGAATTTGAAAGACATTACAATGTTTGTACTGTAGTTTACAAAATCTTCCCACATACTAAACCTATAAAGTTTGCATTGTAACTCCTAGTTAAAGAATCTGTCCCCATTCAGTTCATAATTAAAAAGCAAGAACCAGAAATGTCACATGCTTCATGCATCCTCTCAATACAAAATAAAAAACTTCACCTAGGATGGATGAGAGCCATCTCTTCCTTAAGTGAAAAAATTAGGTTCCACAAAAAAAAAAAAAAAAAAAAAAAAGCTGTAGAAAAATTTTTGTTAGTTAAAAACTGCTCTATATGCAACTTATGACTGCATGAGTCATAAAACTATTTGACATCTCTGTATGATAAAGGAAAAAAAGAGAAAAATAGTGAACACAGGGGTAACAGCCAAAATCTGTTATCTCTTTTAAAATCTTTACTTTATTCTCCATACAGGCTATATCAGTGTCTGTTCTCTAGACTCACAGAAGACTGTTGTCTTACATATTAATGAAAAAGATAATAATGTGATTAGATATTCACATGTTCCTGTCACTACCATACAACACACCAAAGAGGAAGCATAGTTTGACTTTTGAGTACAATACCTCAGTTTGTACTACTATGTTCTAAAAAGCCTGACCAATCCCTAATAATCTTTGGGTGTGTTTTGATATGGACACACAAAGAAAAATCTAAGGAAAAAGTGAAAGAAGCAATCTGAAATAAAAATTGAGCAATTGTGCAGAATAATTCAATTGTTTTTTGGAAAGTTTCTAGGAAGTTTGACATTTCTACTAAATTAAAGTGCCTCCTTACTTCGGAAATGATAGTGCTGACTCAACAGGTGAAAAGCCATCTCCAATCTGCCATTTTCAAGTTCTTGTCTCAAGAAATGTAAAAATGTACTCCCTCCAAATTATGTGTGTGCTTTAGTGAAAATATCACAATGATTAGGCATCATATTCAACATTTACACTTGCAAACATATTGGGAAGCTTATGCATTAGATGAAAACGTGTAGCCATTATCAACTCTTGGTTAAGATCACATGAAAAGTATTCCAAGTTACATGAGTGAATTACGGATAAATTTAAGGCTAGTTCATCTGAAAACTTGTCTTGTGCCTACTATAACATTCTGGAATTGGAAGCAAGCACTATAAATGCTCCTTTTATAATAAAACAGGAAGACAAAAATAATGAAATTTTTTTTTAACCTTTTAAGAGAGAATAACTTACTCCCTTACATTAGTAGAGACAATGAAAAAACTGAAGACAAGTTTTGTCATTCTCTGCTCTTCATATATTCTACCACTCATGGAAATACTGAAGTTATTGAGGACATACCCTGCTGTTGTGGTTTAACTCCAGCTCGCAAATAAAAACCACAGAGCTGCTCACTCACTCCCTCTGCCCAGTGGGATGTGGGAGAGAATCAGAAGAGCAAAAGTGAGAAAACTCGTGGGTTGAGATAAAGACAGTTTAATAGGGAAAGCAAAAGCCATGCATGCAAGAAAAGCAAAACAAGGTGGGTGTTCAGCCATCTCCAAGATCCATCACATGCAATGGTTACTTGGGAATACAAAAAACCATAACTGCAAATGTCTTCCCTTTCCTTCTTTTTCCCCCAGATTTACATGCTGAGCATGATGTCATAATATATGGAATATCCCTGTGGTCAGTTGGGGTCAGCTGTCCCGGCTGTGTCCCCTTCCAGCTGCTTTTGCATCCCCAGCCTACTCACTGTTAGGGTGGTGTGAGAAGCTGAAAAGGCCTTGACTCTGTGCAAGAACTGCTCAGCAGTAAACAGAAACATCCCTGTATTATGAACAGTTTTCAGCACAAATATAAAACATAGCCTCATAGTAGCTACTATGAAGAAAATTAACTTTATTCCAGGAAAAAACAGCATACCATCAAATAAAATATTCATAAATAACACAATGTGGACTCAATGAGAAAAAAAAAATTAATGTTTAATTAATTGAACTGTTGTGGCACTGTAATTTGTAATGAGGTTTGAAATAGATAATCTTAACTTCCCAAGGTTCTGAGATGATTAGAATCTAAACCAAACATGCAAGTTTCAAGTAATTTTTTTTTAATAGTTGTTTTAAAATATAAAGGTAGAGCCTCATATAGGTTTTTGCAAGGTGTTTATGTCAATAGTAAAGCCTGCTAAATTCTGAAGTACTTCAGACAGAGTATTTTTTCAGTGATTTCCAGGTCTTCAAAGAATAAGCCTTTCCTGACTTGAAAGCTCTCAAAAAGCTTCCCTATAATAAACTAGCCAGTTTTTGAGAGCCCCTGGCAGCAGAATGTGGTTAAAAGAGGTCACCTTCATAATATGAAAATTGCCAAAATTTAAAATCAGTTTGTGCAGCAGGAAAGTCTTCAAAAAATCCCTTAACTTATTAAATCTTTGAGTAGAAATTCCTCTCCCTTTCACAGTAATCCACTCACCCTCTCGGGGATAAAGAATATTTGCATGGTAATGAGGCAGAAATAGTTTCCCCAAGGCATTCTCAGTGGCAGTATTTTTTATGCAGTATGAATTTTCAGAGAAGTGCTTGGTCAGAATAAGGATTGTCCCATATTTATACACCTGACAACTTTTAAAAATACAACAGTATCTCAAAATGAATATTGAAAATCCCTATAGATGGCAGAAGAATAAGCATAAATATAATGTAAAGGCATAAATATAAATATAACTTCTACTGTCTAGTTAAATGTCTGGGACCTGCACAATAAAGTTTTAAAAGAGTACTTAGTAATGAAAAAGTAAAATAAATTACCCTTTCTTATTACCAAAATGATCTAAATATGCCAGCAGGAAAAAAAAAGTCCCTAGTATGAAACAGATTTTCCTGGTAAAAGAAAAAGGATTAAGAAAAGGACTTTATAAGTATTAGAAATTCCATTTGCTGGTAAGAATTATATATTCCTTATTTTCATGTTCTCTTATTATGCTTTTGTGAGGCAGTCTCTTAGAACAACAACAAAAACAAAACAAAATTAACAGGAACCTAAACCTCAGCTTAATACTATATGTACTTAACATTTGTTGCCTGTAGAAACTCAAGGTGGATAAGCAGCATAGATTAGTTTAAGAGAGGAAGAACTAAAAGTTAGGGAAGTGTGATCACTGCGCAGGGCTATATAGCATGTTAGAAGAGAACCCAGAAGAGACAAAAAGTATCAGTTTGTTAGTTTGCATTGCTTCAATACCAGGCTAATTTAATTTGCTCAATTTTCTGATTTATAGCACTTCATATAAGACAAGAATTAGGACTTCTGTCTTTTGATCTACAGTGTTCTTTCTTACTCATTGAAAAATAGTTCCCTCAGTCCTAGCTTCTGTGAAGCAGGTCTCCCAAGTTACTGTTCTGTCCTTCCTGGAACAAGCTTTTCCAGAATACCAAGCATTCAACTGAGCTCTCCTGGCCTGAATGCATCAATATGACTTGGAAAAAAAGGTTATCCATCTTTTCCTGTGGTTAGGTAAGATGTATTTGGTTGTCTTTTTTTTTTCCTCACTTTAGCCTGACATGTGAGAGAAACAGATTCTTTGAAGTCAACTAAGATTCACTGCTGTGGGACAGCTTATGAGAAGTCTGAATCTATTATATAATCACCAAGGGGGAAAAAAAATAAAAATTCCCAGCTCTGATGAACACTCACAAGTCATAAAGGTGAAATTTACCCTACAGAATATTGGAAAGATTTAGGTAAGTGGAAAACTTGTCTTGATACACTGGAGAAAATACTTGATCTCCATAGAGGTTTTAAAGCTACAAAAGTGAAAAATCCTCGTAAGAACTGATATTTGCATTTTAAGCAGTAATTACTAATTGTGGTCTTAATTACCCCATTTCTCCCTTGTGTCAGCCAATTCATTTTTCCTAATACCCAAATTATTGTACACCAAAACCATAAATATAAAAACTTTCTTCAAATACATCAAAGTGTTCTGCCAGGAAGTCATGGGGCATTAAGACATTCAGGGTAAAATAAAGAATAGTCAAAGAGAGATAAAACCATAATAACTAATCATATTCTTTGCCTTTATGTTAATTGTGGAAGAGACTGAGGAAGTTCCCATATTGGAAACCTTTACAGGGAACTTAGAGGAAATGTGGCAATAAAGTGGTTCTGAAAGTGAAATGGTGAAATAGAAGTTAGGAAGAAAATTTATAAAATGAAAAACAAATCAGCAGGACCAGATAATATATGCATATTAATTCTAAAGGATTAAATCCTTTACCTTAACTGTAGTGAGAGATATCTCACTTCAACTGGCCTTTCAGGTCTGGAAAGTGGCAACTATAATGCCTCTACAAATTAAACATAAGGGCTTACCTTATAGTAAACTGTCATCTTCACTTTACAACTGTCTGATGGAAGAAATAAAGCATTGATTAAGCATTTGTGTTTTAGTGCTAGAGTAGTGCCTTGTGACAGAGGATGACTGCAGAAAAATCGATGAAAACTTTGTCTTTTGCAGAGTTTACAGATTGAAGAAAAAAAGAAGAAAAAAAAAAAAAGAAAAATATATCATGGATTTTTCCATTCAATGGGGAAAATCCAAACAAGGATTTTCCACGAAAAAAAAAAAAATCTGTAGAGTGTTTGATAGAACAACATATCATAGAATCTTAGAATATCTTGAGTTGGAAGGGACCCGTAAGGATCATTGAGTCCCACTCCTTGCTCCTCGCAGGTCTACCTAAAACTTAACCATATGACTGATAGCATCGTCCAGGCGCACTTTGAACTCTGACATGTGGGAAATATTTGATAAAATGGCAAAACCAGAGATTAGTAGAAATAGCATATAGTTGTTAAAGAACTGCCTAAAAGAAAAAAATAAAAATCACTACCCACAGGAAAAGGTTTAGGCAGAGGGATAAGCCTTTGAGAATTCAAAACTCATCTCAGCTGATGTTCTCCCATCACTAGCCTCTCTCCCTTTCATCCTTACTTATCTTCCTATTAATTTGTAAAATTGGGAGGTACTGTTAAACTACACACACTTTTGGTCAGTACCTGGAGTACTGCGTCCAGCTCTGGAGCCCTCAGCACAAGAAGGACATGGAACTGTTGGAGCGGGTCCAGAGGAGGGCTACTAAAATGATCCGAGGGCTGGAGCACCTCTCCTATGAGGACAGGCTGAGAGAGTTGGGCTTGTTCAGTCTGGAGAAAAGAAGGCTACGGGGAGACCTGATTGCGGCCTTCCAGTACCTAAAGGGGGCCTATAGAAAAGATGGGGAATGTCTTTTTAGTAGGGCCAGCTGTGTTAGGACAAGGGGAAATTGTTTTAAACTAGAACAGGGTAGGTTCAGGCTAGAGGTAAGGAAGAAATTTTTTACAATGAGGGTGGTAAAACACTGGAACAGGTTGCCCAGAGAGGTAGTGGAGGCCCCATCCCTGGGAACATTCAAGGCCAGGTTGGATGGGGCTCTGAGCAACCTGATCTAGTTAGCAGTGTCCCTGCTCACTGCAGGGGGGTTGGACTAGATGAACACTAGTGGTCCCTTCCAACCCTAAACATTCTATGATTCTATGATTCTATGATTCTATGAATTTGCTGATTACTCATAATGCCTTTTTTTTTTTTTTTAAATTCATTAAATCATTTTAGGTGATCATTCTAGTCTGCAAATGTCATTAAGACCTTCAACTCAAAATAAGTTTTAAATGTCTGAAATAATGGCTGAAGGAGGCAAATACCAAGTTAGTTTCAAGAGTTACGTAAGAAGTGTGAAGCTTCTCACACCATCCTCTGAAAAAATAAAGATAAAATAACCTTTAGACAAAGTTACTCATGACAGAGTCCTAACAATAGTTACAGGCAGATTTTCTTTCACTCTCTCCACCACACCATTTTTTTTTTCAGTAACATTTCTTAGAGTGAGTAACTATGAAGTAAGTAAAAGTGTTAGGAGAGAGTCCAAAGGTATTCTAAATGGAAATTCAATTTAAGGAGAATTCAGAAAGAGTACAGGCAAATCAGCTGATGACAAGAGCAGAAGAATAATAGAATCAAGTACACTGCATAAACAGGTTTGACTATCTTGCTATGTAATAAATATGCAGCTGCATATACACTGCTCTCATCTAAAAATTTACAAAGACACATTTGTGAAGTGTATCACACAGTCCATACTATATGTTCATGTTAAAATTTTAGTATAAGGTACAGTCAATTTCTTTCTAGCAAGATAATAATGATTTAATGTACTAACCGCCATCAGCTACATGGAATCTCACTTAAACCATGCATACACATAACTCTTGCTGGCTGATAAACAGGCTTATATTAGTGTCATATATGGAAATTAACCTTGCTAGATTTTGAGTACATAAAAGGTATATTGAACTATTTTAAAGATACTGATATAATTCTCTGAAGATCTTCATATGCTGACTTTCAAAAAATATCTTTTTTGCTTAAATCAATAACATCTGTAGAGTATGATAGTCGAGATTTTCTTTTACATAAGTAAATTTAAAAACAGGGCATTGAATGTTGGGATGTGTACTTTAAAATGTATTTAAAAGTTAAGTATACTGTTGTCTAACTTGTCATACTTAATCAGTAAAAGGAATTCCAGCTTCCAGGTAAATTTTTACCATGTTTACAATTTTCATTTACTTTTAATATTGATTTTAAAAAAAAATCAGCATAAATAATAAACCTTGACTCTTCTAAGCATTCCTTACTGAAGAAATTTATTAGGAACTTCTGTATGGACTAAGATTAATGATTATTATCATAACCTTTAAAATATAATAGTTTTCAGTTTTCCTTATGTTTTCCAAAAGCTGGGCATGATGATCCTTATAAACAGTGTGATGCCCTCACATGAATATTCAAGACTGAAATATCTCACTTGATTATATGAAACATCAAAATATTATTTCTCTGCCTCTCTCTCTGTTTTCTACCTTGCTACTTTTGTTTGCTAAGTTTTATTGTTAATGGACCAGGCTAATTTTAGGTTTTATCAGATGGCACTAAAGGCTGTAGATGCAGGTAAAACAGTTCATGCACCAATATGCAACAGTTTATCCTAGAGTCCTTACATAATTCCAGAAGGGCTCTAGAAAGTCTTTCTTCAGGCATCTACAATACGCTGCAGCTCTGCTGCTTCTTTCACAGCGTTCTTTCAGTATTCTAGTATTCTCTCTTTTCTCACGTTTCCTGTCTTTGAGCACCACTTGCTTGTCCCATATCTCCTAGAATGCAGACAAAGTGCAATGGGGTAATTTGTGTCGAGTAATGCTGGGATATATGAACGTGACCAAAAGAGGGATTATGGTTATTTCTCCCCAGAGAAGTGAGAGAAGAAATTAGCTAAAGTGATCTTTCTGTTTTCCCTTTTGTTCATAGGTTTATAAAACCTTCAGACTTCAGACGGAATAGTCTTTTTCCACTGACAATTATTAACAAAGTTCCCTGGACATGAACTTCTAATTGAAAAGACTGCATTTACATGGAAGGAAGGTGGGTTTGGTTTTTTGGTAGCTTTTTTGGTTTGGTTTGGTTTTAATGAAAATATACATATATGGAATTCATTTGGAGAACCTTTTTCTGTCAAATGCAATACAACAAATCATAGTGTTAGTTATCTAAACTGGATAAAATTATTGTTTAACTTAAATTTGTGTGAAAAAAGAAATATTTTGTATAGCATGGAGTATCTCAAGATGATGTTAAACCACCCATGCTAAAGAGAAGAAAGGAGGATAATATGAGGGAGGGATCTTTGGAAGAAAAGAGACCAAATTAAATTACTTCCCAGGCATACTAAAATATAAACCTATGTGGCAGGGTATCTATGGAATGATACTGGTTTGGTTCCTAGTCAACAGAGCGTTGGTATCTGATTGATTTACTAATCTCATTCTTGTGGAAACAGTTTAAATCTGCTGAGAATTTAATTGCATTTATTGTATGATTAATTGTGTCAGGGTTCTTGGAGCCTTGGACAGGCTTTTGTAATAATTTACATCTGATTAAAACTACAAAATATTAAACATATTTTAGGAACTTAAAAGAAAACAATTTTTGAAATCTGAGACAAAAATTATACATCTGCTCTAGAATATACATTGTTAAAGATGGATTTTTTTTTTTTTTTTTAGTGCAAAGACAGTAACGCGCATATACTCACATGTATTGGATCTGGCTAGGGTGGGGTTAATTTTGCTCACAGCAGCCAATATAGTGCTGCACTTTGTATTTGTAGCTAAAATGGTGATGGTAACGCACCAATGATTTAGCCGTTGCTGAGCATTGCTTATGCAGCATCTTGACTGTCAGACACGCATGGATGCCAGTAGACTGCAGGGGGGCAAAAGGTTGGGAGAGGGTGTAACCGTGACAGCTGACCCAAACTGACCAAAAGGATATTCCATACCATATGATATCTTGCTCAGCAATAAAAGCTAAGGGAAAGGGATGGGGGTGGGGGAAGGAGGGCACAACAGATTTCATTATTAAGGTATTTATCTTCTGAAGAAACTTCTGTGTACTGAGGCCCTGCTTACCAGGAAATGTCTGAACTCCTGATGATGGGAAGTAGAGGAAGTAGAGAATATTTTTTTTTCTCTTCTTCTGTGTGCAGTTTTTGTTTTCTTACACTAAAGACTCTTTGTCTCAACTCACAAGTTTTTAATCTTGTTTTCTCCCCCATCCTGTTGAAGAAAGGGAGTGAGAGAGTGTCTGGGTGGGCATCTGACCCAGGACATCAGTAAAAAAAACAAACCAAAACCCCCAAACCCCCAATATCCACCTTTACTTACTGCATGAAATTCACAGATATAGGATTACTCCTGATATCAAAAAATTGAGCCCTTTGAGGACATTATAGGCCTAGGGTGCACAGAATGGTCACTTACATTGTTCTGTTCACTAAACCATGTAACCCTTAAAACATCAGAAGCAGCCTTTTAAGGAGGGGAAAATCCACAGAAAACTGCTCAAAGTATGAACATTAAACATAAGACTTGAAAATCCCTACCCTTTCCATTCTTTTGTCACATCAGAGCTGCAATCTCTTCAGAGAAACCAAATATGTTTGTCAGTCTGTTTCTCACCTCCATCCTTTATCTGTGAACTCTTTCTGACAGCCAGATGAGACTGATTGTGTAATCTCTTCCCACCTGAATCAAATGAACTAATCAGGCTTTCAATTATTTCATAATTTCCAGCCCAGTGAAACCTCAGTTTGAATGAATATCAAGTCTGCATCAATCCATAGAAAATGTAGTTTAAATAAGTTTTTAATTATTCCTTTACAAAAGTAAACAGTACATACTTTACTCCAGTACAAAAATCCACAGAAAAACCTACATTCATGAATAGAATTTCTGATGAAGAATAAAATATTTTGTATTTTCATGCTATGTAAAATCTCTGTAGTGTTTGATTTGAGGACTAAGGCACCTACAGTTTAATCCCTTGGATGCAAGAGACAGAATACACTCAGCAAAATAAACTTATTGTATCATATCTCAAGATTTCCTGTTATACACACTCAATTATTCTTCCTGTTAACCTTTCATAATTTTTTGACTCACATTCTTTAATATTCTAATTTTTCATAAAAAATGTGCTGTGACACAGTGTAAGGCTACAACTTTTGCCAGCGTTCCTTTTATTTATAAGAATAGCACCATCTGACATATCCCTCCTGCAAATCTCTTTGCTGGGGGTTACAGATCACACCTGCCACAGAAACACTCTTCCAATGATCTATCCTGGTGTTATATGTGTGGACATCGTATGTAGAGTTAGAGTAAGAGGGTAACAAAGACATTCACTTTAGTGACATTTCCCCCCTGCACCCCTGTCAAAAATAAAAACAACCAACCAAACAAACAATATCAAAAACACCAGAGTAAAAAGAGTCTTTAAAGAAGCTATGAAGAAATTAATACAACACCAAGTAAAGAATTCAGGGTTTTTTTCAATTTAATTACCTGCTGTCTTATATGTGCTTCATTTCAAAATCAGTTTTATTGTAACTTTCTTTGTCTTTGCTGATGATGTTCTTTTTTGTTTAACCAGATTTTACCCTAAAATTTGTGTGCTTTTTTAATTAATCATTGTTCACAACATTATCATAAGTTTTTAACTGGGTATCAGCTCAGACTTTGGCTCTTCTCTAGTTTCTCACATCCAACCTATTCAAATTTAGCCAGATTATTTTGCATAATATCTCAAAGACATCTTTTCTGTGGGCCCACATCACTAGTAAAGTTGTATATCACCTTTCATCTTGATTGTCTAAAACATTTTTTTTCACTTACCTTCATGAAACACAATCATGCCCTCATGATAGCCAGCCAAAAAGCTAATGCAAAGGTTTTTTCCTAGTCTGTCACTTTAACTTTATAACCCTTCTTCTGCACTGTTCTATTGGCTGATTTTTTGAGAGCAGAATAGTAATAGACTATCTCTATCAGCTCTCAATTATTATTCAATATCAAGAGAATGATTCTTGTCTATGACCAGCAGTTGAGCCTAGCTTCATGAGTATTTTTTTTTTTTAGACAACAGTGATAATTATTATGAGACAGAAATGCATGAGTTCCAAAAGGAGGTGGGAAATTACCCTAACCTACTTTGCTGATGTTCTAACAAATGATTCCCATGAACACTTGCCAACACATCACATAGGCTAGCACAGTAATGGGTTTGACTCTCCTTCTGACTAATTCAGTTTTCATAAAATGCGATTTAAGTCATGAGAAACAGGCAAGCTCTTTGGTAAGTAAAAGTCGTTTAATCTTCACCTACTTCTAAATCAGCTGTGGCAGTACATGAGCTATAAGATAAGATTTGCTGAAAAATGCTTCAATTTTCTAAATATACTCTGTAAAATGGAAACTCTTCCCTCCTACTACCATCTTAGAGAAAAAGAGTTCCTTGAGGGATTGCTCTTGTTCTTTTTTCCTACCCTCTAGATCTTTTATATTAATATTATACATTTAATCACTTATTTAAAGAAATAATTCTGCTTTCTTTTTCCCTTTACAGAGTTAATAACCTAGCATAAAGAGCTAATGCCCTTTATCCACACAGTGTTAGTTGTTTGCTATGATCATGTTCTAGAAAATATCCAGTTGCCAAAAGTATTTTCCCCTTGAGATTTAAACTAAAAGCAAACTATATCATCTGTGTACCAAAAAAAAGCCAACCAAAAAACCCCCGAGCCCCCCAAACTAACCCAAAAACCTAAAAAAACCCTCTAGTATCAGATTTACTACAAAGAGAGAATAGAGACTTTTAGATCACTTGTCATCATGGTGACTGTACAAATAAGGTAACTTTAACAAAAACAGCTAATATGGAAGATAATGGAAGAAAAAGCATTGTTACAGATTTTTTTGAAATAAAAAGAAAAAGCCCTCTGGATTTTTCTTTATTTTGGAAATCATAGAATCTTAGAATCATAGAATATCTCAGGTTGGAAGAGACCCCTAAAGATCATCAAGTCCAACTCCCTGTTCTTTGCAGGACTACCTAAAACTAACACATATGACTGAGAGCATGGTCCAGGTGGTCCTTGAATTCTGACAGGCTTGGTGCCGTGACCACTCCCTTGAGGAGCCTGTTACAGTGACCGACCACACTTTCAGTGAAGAACATTTTCCTAGTGCCTAAATGTGGATAGAGTAGCTGCTATCCCCTTGTGTTAAGCTCTATAAAATATTCTCAGACAGTCTTCCTTGCTTAACTATATAGTAACTGATGTAGGTAAGTTGCATAGCGCACATAATGCTTTCCAAAATTCTCTTCTTATTTTGTAAAGGTTATCACACTAGTAGCTATTCCAGATCTCATGACCGAAAAGTAGGCATCTGACCCATTTACAGGAGAAAAAAGTAATTTTTTTAACTGTGGAAAAAATACAATATTTTAAAAATATTGGGCCATACACATGATTTTTTATAAATAATTATGATTTTTAATGCTTTACTCTAGTTGGAACACATCCTTCTTAAAATTGAAAAGTTACTGGAAACTGAATACAAACATCTAGTGATGGAGTATGATAAGAAAAGGGACCTAAAGGGGTGTGTGACAGAATTTATCTCAATCATCAGTTTGAGCATCAACTGTTAAAAGTATATAGTTTGTTACACTAATTATTTTTAATAATTAAATACTGGCTACAGTACCAGAAAGGTAACCAGAGGGGGGGATTATGACAAAACAGATGACCATAATCCTGTATTGGAAAGTGCTGTTTGCATATTTATAATCACTCTCTAAAAATAATTGTGAATCATTACATCAGTTCTATGCATGTAACAGATGAAGTACACAAAGATTTGCAAGGTATCTGAGAGTGCCCGTATTTTTTCTTTTACTCTTCTATGGTACCTCAGTTGTTTTAATGCTCTTAGGTATTAATATGGGACAATCAATTTTTTATATAAGAAGCAGTCACAGCCCATTAGAGCTGCTGTAAACAAAGATGCCTTGTATTGCCTCTTGTGTATGTTGTAGTAATAAAACTAAAGTTTTTTGTTTTTTTTTTAAGAAAGTACCATAAACATTGGCATAAAGATAAGGTTCACTGGCAGCATGTATATACTATACAGCTCTAATGTCCAGGGATGTAACTGGAATTCTTATGTTCTACTTTTCATTTGCGATGTCATCAAAGCTGTTTTGAACCATAAGAGTTCTTCTGAATCCTAATGAACAATTCACCATTTTTTTTCTGCGTGATGGATTCTCTGACATTATCAGTCAAGCAGAGATACACCATCCCATACTACAGCTTCATGAAATGTCAGATGATACTTCAGCATAAACATTTACTTCAGCATGGGGTGGGGGAATCTAGTCTTAGAGTATCTAGTTTCATGAAGTGATAATTTTCCAGGCTCAAGCTTGATGTTCAGGTTTCTCTACAGCTATCATAAAATCATAAAATATCCTGAGTTGGAAAGGATCCACAAGGATCATAGAGTCCAACCCCAGACTCCACATAGGGCAACCTAAAAGCATATATCTAAGAGTGTTGCCCAAAAACTTCTTGAATACTGACAAGCTTGGGGCCATTACCACTTCCCTGAGGAGCTTGTTCCAGTGCTTGACCACACTCTCAGTTAAGAGCTTTTTCCTAATATCCAATCTGAACTTCCCCTATGCAGTTTTAAGCCATTCCCTCACATCCTATCACCTGACATCAGAGAGAAGAAATAACCTCCTCCGTCTCCACTCCCCCTCATGACAAAGTTGTAGATATCTATTGTCATGCCTCAGTCTCCTTAACTATTACCCTCAGTCCCTCCCCATAAATCATGTCTTCTAGTCCTAGTATGATAAAACATATTATTGTACTAAGTTTGTCAATTACCCCAAATGTAGTAAGTACTCCAAAAAGGACATACTTCTTAAGAAAATATACAAAGCACGTCCAATATGACAAAATTCATACTGGGAAGATAATCAGAAGGAGAGAAGAATGAGACTGGTAGTTATGAGATCGTGCCATTCACATAAGGCTAGAAGGCTACCCACATTCATGTCTCCATGGCTGCCACAATAACTGACATACATAACAATTATCAGATCATAATTCCAGTATCCTGTACATTTTCTTCAGTATAGTTCCTAGTTATTCTCAATGAACTCTTGAAAAAAGGAGAAAAGAGATGACACTCAACAACCAAAATGACAAAAATGACAGAAAAAGCCAATTACAATCACTCTTTCAAGCACTTCATCTCTGATCTCTCAGTCCTGCTGCTCAAAAGAAGCCCCAAATCTGAAAGACCAGACTAAAATGCAAAACTATTTTAAATAAAAAAGGTTTCAATATAGATTATCTTTATGGCATATCATAATTGTTCTCATTCCCTCCCAAATTGTCAGTGTTTCACACTGCTACTCCATAAAGACACACATTTTACCACAAACTTCATTACTGTCCTCATTGCCACATCATCTTTTGCTTTACAGGTGTGAAACCCCCTTTGTCTTTTGTTGTCTGATCAATGACATTAATGGAATCAACAAGTTATTTTGAACTATAGTCAGAATGTCTTATGTATCTGAAAACATGAGGAGCAGCTGGAATATAGGATTAGAAAAAATAGTATGTGAAGATCTAAAAGATCCTATATGATTATCTTTAGTTCATGTAATTTCTACAACACTGGGGAGGGGGGAAAGGTGAGTAGTTTTAGAAGCTTTAGAGGAAGGTAGGAAAATATAAAATATTTCTGGAAGGATAGAAATAAACAGAAGGTGAAAAGAGGAATTAAAGACAGCGTAAACAAAAATGACAAAATGAAAAACATAGAAGCTTTTTCCAAACATGGCCTGCCTTGTCAAATTAAAAAATTAATTAATTAACATGGATTGAAAACACAATATAAGAGAAAAAATACCGCATAGTGTAAGATGGAGAAATATTACTATAAGCACATTTGATGGCAAAAGAAATGTCTGGCAAAAGTCTTTGGACAAAGTGGAGTGTGCAATTAATCAGCACCTGAGAGATAAACAACAGAATTGTGTCAATATTGGGCATTACCAGTATCTATAACCAAGGAACTTCCTGATGCTGCTACACAAACCACAGCAGAATCTGTCTGCATTCACTACTTCATCTTTATTGCATATTCTGTATTTCCTTCCACTTTTTTGACTTCATTGATCTCAGGTCAGTTATGCTGAGATTTACATTAGCCAAAGATCTGGACCAGAACATTTTACAGCTGGCATACAACCAGCATATGTGAATACCGTAAGATGTAGAAACTTGTGCTGTTTTCATTAAATCGCAAAACTATCACTGATTTTAACAGAGACAGGGATTTGGTCACAGTTGTTAAAGTTTGCCTTATCAACATTATTTTTGTGAATAAAAATCACTGGAGTGTAACATAACAATACCTGTCAGTAATACCTTCCAATGACTGATTAAATTATAGAATTTTTTTCCCTCTCCTTTCCTATAATGTGTAGTCAATCAAAAATAAGTATCTTTGAATTACATAGACAATTTGTTGGGAAAATGGTCTCATTTTTTTAAAGTGCTTTTACTATTTATTCTGGAATTTTCCCTTAGAAACCACAAAAGAAATGAATGCTGCTCCATTAAGAAAGCTCCACTTTTATTCTGCAGGCACCAGTTTTGTTTTACTCTCAAATTCCTAATGGAGTTTAAAATTGAAATTAATGTTTCTGTTTACTTTCTAATGTATTCAAAAGCCTAATCAATGATGTCAGCACATCCCAGTAATAGTGTTTCTCTATTAATGTCTGATATAGGCAGTAAAGGAAGCATGGAGCACTGTTCAGTAGGCCCATCACTGGAGGGTTTTTTTAACGTTGTCAGCTGTGAACCAACTGAGCTGTAATAAATAGTACAATTAGTGGAAATAAAATAGCACACTTACAAGATGAGATGGTATTGAGGAGGGCACTTTGCAAATACATAATCTTTTACCCAAAATTATTAGAATCTGAATAGAAAGGAGAAAACAGCAGTCTAACCAGAAACTAAAGACATTCCCGGTCTCTCAAATCCATTTTAGCTTTGTGTCTTCTAAAGCTCACTCACTAACAGTGTAATGTTTCTGCCTTCTGTGGCTGCCCTTGTATTCACGTATTCCTGAATGCCTGTTTTTGACACATTCCAGTATTCACAAATGTTGATCAGTTATGACTTTAAGCTTTTCTTAAGGTAATCTTTCATATGCATGTCTCCACCTGGAGTTGTCAGTCCATCGTTTAATCTTTATAGCCCTAAATATGGACCATTATGTCTCCTCCATTGACATTGCTTATGCAGCAGCTGTTTTATACGAATCTCTTTTGTTCGTATAGTCTTTGCTGTCACTAGCACAGCTGTCAGTTGTGCACTGGCTTTGTTGATTGATTTCAGGTTAGTGAGCTTATTTAGATCAGTTTGGATCTAAACCTTTGTGATTAACATAAGACAAATATTTTCCAGGGAGAAACAAATAACAGGTACTTGAGCATAAGCCTTCCTTTTAAAATACAATTTAAGACGTAATTTATTGATGGCTTTCATTTGGAAAACAAAAAAAGGAAGAAAATCTTCTACATCTTTTCTTCTACACAGCAAATTTAAAGCATGAATACCAAGGGAATTTGACTATATTATACTATATGCACATAAAAAACATTGTAAATTAAATTTTACTTCATTGTTTTATAAGCTAAGCATTTAAATTCCCACCATTGTAACCAGAGGTTACAACTGTAGCTGCCATTTCAAATAGATTCCTCTGTTAGTTTTAGGAGATGTGCATTTTTCTCATGGATCTTAAGTTTAGAGATCTTTTAAGTTACGTATGCAAGTCTCTTAGAAATACTGCATAAATTCACACTGTACATCAGATTCGGTTTGTGGTATCATTTCCTGAGAGATGTGAATATTATGAAACACTTTCAGGACATTAGCAGAATTTACAAGGTCAGAATACTACTGAACTGCCTTGATGCTTAAGAAAAACAGTCCCCTCTTAAAGTAGCTAAGAGCCAAACAAAGAATTTAATTAATGCAGCATGCTCTTGATCAATATACCTGCCAGCCATTGAGTCTTTAATACTGCCATGAGTACATTAATTTTCCACCCTATTATGGTTTTATGAAATTGTTAAAAATTTTACTTTAGTGGATTACAAACAAAAATAAAAAAGAAAGTAAAATATAACAGATGACTATTTGATTTTTAATGCTAGAGTATTGATATTCTGATTAAATTTTATTAATAACTTATGCTCACTTAAAGCAAAGAGCCTCATTATTTTTATATTGTACAGTAAGTACTTGATAAATATTTTATACTTTATAATAAGAAAAAATATCTATAAAGGTATATATAAAGTTTAAAATATATTCAAGCAATATTAAACCAGCATTAAACTAATATCTACTACGATCAGACATTTATTCTAAAAGAACAGACTGTGGTAAAATGCAAAATAAATCACTAACGCTTTTAGCAATGTATTCAGTCTAACTGTGTTCTCAGTATAACTCATACTTGTCAGCTGACAGTTGACAGAAGAAAATACTACCAAAGTTGTCAAAACCCAAAAAAGGAAGTTAGAAAATGAATGTTAATAGGAAAATGCATACAGCTTGAATGGTCCTTAATAGAATTTTACAACCCCAAGAATGAAATATGTCCATTTTCTATTTTCAAAATAGAGCTTCCCTAATTTCAGTCAGAACTGAAACACATTAGTGGGGGAGTTAAGTTGTTACTGTGTGAATCCCTCATTTAGCTCCGGTTTCCATCCATATATTTTTCCCATCAAGGTCATTTGTTGGTTATCAGTTCTAAAGGTTAGTTTGGTAACAATTATTAAATCTGGTCTTGTTTTACTTGATTATTGCACAGAATATGATGCAAGTGCTTTCAATATACAGAACTATTGCCTTGATTAACTTGCAGTGCCTGTGATTTGTGACATGCATTTCTTGGTGGCCATATAAGCAGAATTAAACAAAGCAGTTCTGATTCTTGCACACAGGATTCTTGTTTCCTTGTTCTGATTTATTTTTACTATTTTCTTTT
Organism: Egretta garzetta; assembly: GCF_000687185.1. Taxonomy (NCBI): domain Eukaryota; kingdom Metazoa; phylum Chordata; class Aves; order Pelecaniformes; family Ardeidae; genus Egretta; species Egretta garzetta. Next base: position 2,296,957 of record NW_009259863.1, on the reverse strand, counting down.
ACCTTCATACCTGGATTGAATCTATTTCATCTGATCACAAACAAAATAGAAAATTTGTTCTGATCAGAAGAATGCCATATCTTATCAAAACAGGAATCAAATTGGTGGATGATGTAAACAAGAGAGAAATAATTCCACCCATGCCTTTGTCACCCAGAGATAAAGATAAAAGGATTAGCTGGGAGACGAGTGCACAGGTAATTGTGGTTAGTTGCATAATTGTGACTTTGGCACTCCAGATTAATACTAGGACTATTTTGATCAGTGTGCAACTACTTCACATCTGTCAATGCCGCCTTCAGATATTTCATCTCAACTCTGCAACCCTGATCTCTGCTCGCTCATTTGTGCAATAAAATCTGCACTTGCTTCAGAGATGCATGGGGCTCAGCACCTTTTCTTATTTTACATAGATCAAAATGAGTAAATCTCTATCTTATGACCAAAAAGGAGAATGTAGTAGAGAGGTGTTTACTTTATAAATTCTCAGCCAACTTTGTGGATCGATGATTGACAAGACTTAAGGTGGATAATGCTGGAAGGTCAGATCCACCTAGATTTACATGTTTATTTGTCCTTCTCTTCCAACTCTTGCTGTTAAAGCAGTAACTCTAAGAAATAACCTTGAACAAACTCTCTGTCTTGTTCACACAATGCTGTTGATTTACATCGGCAATAAGTTTTGATCTTAAAAAACAAGTTTGTGCCATTTGCACTAAGTTTTCAGGAGGGATAATAAATACTTGCTTTTGATACTAGTATGTGATTTAAAAATCTCAACACATTAAAATATAAAATACTATTATGAAGATTTTTTTAAAGTATTTATCGAGGAAAGACTGAAAACCCACTTCCTTTGAATGTGTGTTTGGCAAAAGTTTGGGTCTGAGATGGTGGACATCTGTTCTAATAGTAAAACATCCTGAAGGAGATACAGTTGTCAATAAAAATTTTGGGTTTTTTTCCAGTTTGCAATAACAGGCCAGTGACCTGGGTTGAATATTTAAAAGTAAATTGGTCTTATCATTTAAACAAAAATAAATTTTCTGAATGTCTAAATAGAGAAACATATTACTCACATTAATTGAAAATTGGTTTAAATTCTGATATAAACAATAACTGTTTGTATGATTAATTTAATTCTGCAATCCTAATTATACTCTTCACATATATTTATGCTTGATATTTTAGAAAGATAACTGCTACAAAATTTCCAGAATATCTATCTCACTACTTCAAGCTACTTGAGTGTTTCTTTTTTGAAGCTCATCTTTGATTGCATGTGTTACTTTGATCAGCTTTGTTTTCAGATAATAGACCATTTAGAGATGAAAAAGGTATGGCAAATCTACCTAACGCTGAATTGTTCTCACAATCGGCTGGTAATTTGTTTTTCCTGGTGTGATTTTCTTTTAATACAGTCATTTATCTCAATAGTGTTAGGAATAATATTTTCATGAGACTAGTGAAAGATATGTGTGAAACTTGTAAGAAAATCATAGTTTAAAAGTTTAGCTATTAAAGTTAGCTATTGACTGTTAAAGAATCATTATTAAAATGAAGTATCAGTAAGGTTCCTTAGATGCCTGTACTGAATCTAATATTAGTATTTTCAGTAATCACATAGATGATGGAATAGAGAATAAACCTGGAGGAGGTGAACATTCATTGTAAATAAGGATTAGAATTTTAAATTCTTAAAATAAATTAGAAAATAATCTGAAAAAATACAAGCTATAATTCAACAGGGACAAAAAGGACTAATTTTGCACTTAATAGATGTCTGCATAAATGCAGGATAAGAACAAGTAGCAGTTTCATAGAAACGAATATGGGCAAATAATCAAGCTCCACATAAATCAAACTGTTATTCAACCACCAAACAAAAGACAGACTATACTATTGTCTGATATTATATTGACAGATAACGTTGAGAAAACTGTCTACAAGGTATGGAAAGAGAATCTTCTGCTCTACCATACATTTCTGAGGTCTGTGCTGGGGAACTGCATCCAGATCTGGACACTGCACTTCCTGAAATAGCTCACCTCATGGGTCAAAGTGAGACTAATGTAAATTAAGTCGTATAGAAAACATAGTGCATTAGGACAGGTTAAGAAAGGAACTTATTTAATTTCTGAAACGTAAGACAAAGTACAGAAATGTTAATGGTCTCCAAATTCATCAAAGGCTACTTCTAGGGGGAAGGGAATAACCTTTTTTTTCTGTCTATATTAAATGCGTTTCAGTCAGAGCAAGGGAGATTCAGGCTATAGTCTAAAAGTAGCTTTCTGATAGTAACAATAATGAAACGCTGGAATAGTTTATATGGGGAGGCTGTGGATGCCTTTAAAAAGAGGTTAAGTAAACATCTATTGGGAGATTTGTAGGTTGAGCTAATATGGCCTTAGATCTGGAAGGCTGACTAGATGACATTCCAGTCCTCTGTCATTCTATATGAGCCATACAGAAACCTACACAGAATAACAGATGTTTGCATAAATGTACTTAAGATAGCATGGGGAGATAAAAAAAACCCCTCTAGCAGATGAATTGACGTATACTGTACGTCATGGCTCACATTTCATTATCAGATTGTTACACTTCTGCTAGTGCAAACTCTTAGTCTTGGTGACTTGTTTGAAATGTAAGTATGTTTATATTTACATGATATCCATATGATGATAAAATAATAAAAAATGTAGCTTCAGAAGCTACAGCAGACTAAAATCAATTTGAAAAAACACTTCCATTGGCAAAGGGAGTAATGATAAAATACTCATTTCTTTGGTAGGTGTTCCATGTTCTTATGGTCCCACAATGTTGTTAAGCACTGTATTCCATCTAGATTTGAAAGTTTATTTATTTTTCCATAGAAAGGTGTTAGACAACTGCATTTCCTTTTTGCTTTATGCTTTTGAGGATTTGGCCCAATCTGCAAATACATATAAATCTTTCCTACATGATGGTTATAAGAGCCTAAGCAGAAGTTAAGGCCTATGCAACAGTAACTTTCAGATGTTTTTCTAATGCTTCAACACTGAGCTAGAGTTTATTTCAGATATAAAATAGATAGAACAAGTGCTATCAAACAGTTTTATTTCCTTTGTGACATAAAGCCTCCATCCCATGAATGAAAGCCTAGGCCTTTCCAAACAGTAAACTTGCTGAAAATGGGTTGAAGAGCTTTACAATGATAACCTCAGGGCTTAAAAGAGACAGTGCTATAGAGAGAAATAGAGAAGAAACTAGACAAACTTAATGGGGAAACAAAATGGGAAAATTCTGTATTTTGAATAGGCTGAGGGAAGTGAAATTTCCCTACCACACACTTTTTCCTTCTAATGAAAACATTAAAAACCAGCAAAACAAACTTACTAAAAAACAGTATTTGCTTCAAAACAGAACTCTAAATGTTATCATTTTAAAAGTTCAGAGTAAGAAAAATTACTTTTCTTCAAATAAATCTGTTTTCCTATTATTTTGCTATGCCTTAACAGAAACACAGAATAAGAACATGACCCATTAACTTACTGTTTTTCTTGATGTCTTTGATTAGAAGGAAATAAAATTAAATTGAAGAATATCTTGTACTTTTCTAGGTCTAAACCAGCATGGTTCTACACCAGATCAGAGACAACTGCCAGATGACATGGAATGAACCAGCTGAAGTGTGGCTTTCCTACTAGGAACTGTCTGCCCTTAAGTTTTCTGTGTAGTCAACCTAATATAAGGTAGCTTTGATTTTGGTCAGGGTTCCATTCAAGGATCTATTCAATTTAAACAACAAAAGCAATTTAAAAAAATCAAGGGACTATTGTGTCACTACTTCAAAATATTTAGTTGCATATTACATTTATTAAGTAGCTGGATTTTCATGGAAAAAGCACATTTTTTCAGCTGATCAGTTCTAAACATTTATTTCAAGAAAACAAAGCAAACAAAGTCCAAAAGATAGCTGAAAAGTCCAGAAAACAGTTGCCTTTGGTAGCAAGGGAAACAGCCTTTCACACTGAGTAAAGTTTTCAATGCTGTATTTGATTAACTGTAAAAAAAAAGGGTAAAAGTCAAATCTGAAAAAAAAAAATCACTGAAAAAAAATAATTTATTTTGGTGTTTCCAACCAAACAACTGAAATAGATAAGTAGTGCAAGACAGACAAGATAATGAAAATGAATACAGGGGCCCATAGTCAATCTACCTAATTTTGGGTGTGCAAATAATGTACCAAGTTAAGAACTTATATGCCTAAGGATCTGTACAAAGTCACTGTAGAAAAATAGACTCCTGGTGCTTCACTTCATCCCAAATCTTAAAATACTTTATGAAAGTGCTTTGTCTTGCAAGCTATAGTGAATAACCTTCGAAGAGACAAAAGTGGGACAACCAATATTATCTCAGTATAATGAAAAAGGAAGACCTGCAAGCAAATCAATGACAGCCAAAGAGAAAGGCTAAGAAAAGAGTATTTAGAACATCTTTCTCAACAGGGATGAACAGAAATGATTCCCAAGGAAAGAAGAAAAAGGAAGGGGAAAAAAGTTTTACAGAGATGAGCTTCTATGGCTGCCTGAACATGACTTTCAAATGTACAGGTATACAAGATCTAAGCATGCAGAGTTCCATTAATGTGGCCCTATTGGTCCAAGACAATTAACCTTTAAATAATTAATCTGAGTATTAAAAGCTTTTTGAAGTTTTCTGGGCTTTCTTTGAAGTGTTTAAGATGTCTCACACCTTAATTTAGGAAGTCTGAAATACAATCCAAAGTAGTAGGGAAAACATTTGTCAATATTTTATAATTCAAATTTATATTAGTTTAGATTATAAAAATTATTGACTAATTTATATTCTTTTCAAAGAATACAAAGTCAGAACTATGGAGATTTCAATGAAAATTTAACTTTCACCTATTAACAGTTTTCGGAATATTGGGGTTTTTTCTCATTTATAGGCAATAATAATACTGGATCTGCTCTTCTATTCTCTTCACTATACAGTGACTCTGGCAGAATAATTAGACTGTTAAGTAGATATATAAACCTCCACAATTAGTTTGCCTTATTCTAGTTCTGACAAAGAGTAGGATATTTTAGAGACTGCTCTACTGTTATCTGCTGTCAGAAGTTCCCAAGAGAAAGTCTTCACTCTTTGTTTAATTCATATACATTATATTCCTTTTTTTTCTCTAAAATGTATCACAATTCATAACTGGAACATGTTAAGGTTTGTGCAAAGTGCAAGAATCTTCATCTCCACTTTCTTTGTACTGCTGGAATATAAATATTAGACAATACTGCTATAACATCTTCAATTACAACTTGTATATTACTATAGAAGTACATACTAGGTTATTTTACAAATTTACAGATCATGTTACCAGTTTAGCAACTGAGAAAGAGTGAAAATCTAATCCCAGTGATATCAAATGTTATCTTGTGGTGGAACAGCAGTTTCCCCAAAAAAGAAAAAGAAGTTTTAGTGTTTAGTCCTACGTTAACAGAATAGTTGTCAGAGTGTAGACAGTTCAATGCATATTAGCTATGCCTTTCTTTAGAATTTACCTGGTTTCATAATGAAGAGGATAAGATTATTCCCAAATTTACAAAATTATGATAAAACGTATCTTTCTAGTGAATTTAATTTAATAAATTAAGTTTCTATTTGCACTGGTGTCACCTTTTTTAAAAAAACATTCAATTCTGATTTAATTTTACACTGCTCTGTTTTAAATGTTTCCTACCAACATTGACAACTTGACCATTGGCTTTTTAGGTGACTGCGACCAAATTTTTATGGCTCTCAATCCAGTAATGTTTTTAAAAGTAGAAAGATAAAATTTTTTTGAAGATATCCTTACTTCTTGTGACACAAACAACTCAGTATCTCTATCTCTCTCTGTAAAAATATTTCAAATGTCATATTTCATATTTCAAACAGTTACTATTTCAGATGTTTCTGACAGCTGAATAAAAAAGAATTGTATTAGAGTATATGATAAGTTTTGGTAAATGCAGCAAGCATAAATAAAAGGATAAATACAGTGCTTTGTTTATCTTGATAGTACTGGGTTTCTGTATATGAAAACCAAAACAACCTAAACTTTCTTTGATGGCATTGTTGAATATAAGAGACAGTGAACTAAACTCTGTTCCTTACATGAATACAACTGTCACTAAAGTCAATAGGAATCCTTTTGTGTATGGAATGAGGATATTTGGCCCTTAGTGGCTGTGAGTGAAGTATTGTGTGGCAATGATGCTCAACAAGCGTGGAAATGACAGCTGGGAGATGAATATAAGAATAGATTGGAAGTGACAGTGAGTCTGACTATATGTACAATCTTTTTTTCAGAAATGAGCTAAAAGTAACATCTCAAGTACTGTCACTCTTCTTGCCACTAGCAGCTATTTTTATAAATCCAGAATAAACAAAGTGGCCTATAGGCTAGATGTTTCTATGGAGAATAAAAATTTAATTATTTCCCAAAGCTGAATACGATACCAAATTTACAGTACCAATAACAAAACCAACTGACCTTATTGCAGAAGTTTGGGCACTGAGACTCTCAAGAAGTTTTACTCACTAACCCTATCCATCTTTTCTTGCTAGCTGTGAGCAGACTATTAAGATACTTATACAGAAGTAATGGCACAGAATTAGAATTTAAGTAGCTTTAGAATGTGCTAAACACATCATTCTGTCTGGAAGTAGAAAATTTTCTAATAATCTGTGTGCCTGAAAATGACTAAAAGGAAAGGCATTTTGGGTCCTTTATACATCTTTGTTATTTTATAGTTCAGGTGTACTATAAGTTTAAATTAGTACAGCTGAACTTCAAACAATGTATAAATAATTTCAATCCTGTTTAAATCTACTGTATTGATACTGAGTTTAATTTTCATTTAAGATTTTTTTTTTTTTGTGAAAAGATCATGTGGCAATTTTGTAAAAATGATCTCTCTTTGGAAATTAGGTATACATAAACTAGCCCAAGATCTCTAATACTGTTGAGCGTCTGTACCCATCATATCACATTTAGCGCATTTTGCAAGAAAGCCAAATTAATTATTGTCAAGAGAAACAGTGACATAAATTTGGATGGGAATAAAAGTCCAAGACTTTTGGTTTCCAGATCTCACACCTCTAAAGAGCACTATTATATTAAAATTTGCCCAGGGCTTTTTTCATGCTGATCTTAAATCTTAAAAAGAGCAGGCATTACCTACGTCATAGATAACTAGGGAAAGTCTGTTTTGGGAAGGATAATATTTCAGAAAAGGCCTTTTAGAACTGATAGTGATTTTTTTTAAAACTCTGGAAGTATAAAGTCCTCCTTGAAAGTCAGCTCTATTCAAAGTCTCAGATAGATAAAAAGCAACAGTGAGGCAATGTAGGAGCTGAGTTCCTTGTGGGGAAGGGTAGACATTAAAGAACTTCATACATAGAGAGGTTTTATCTTCTTCCTTAAAAAGTGTCCTGGTTTCAGCTGGGACAGAGTCAATTTTCTTCCTAGTAGCTGGCATAGTGCTGTGGTTTGGATTTAGGATGAGAAGAATGTTGATACCACACTGATGCTTTAGTTGATGCTGAGCAGTGCTTACACCAGTCAAGGACTTTTCAGCTCCACCTGCTCTGCCAGGTGCACAAGAAGCTGAGAGGGGGCACAGCCAGGACAGCTGACCCCAAATGGCCAAAGGGCTATTCCAGACCATATGATGTCACGCTTAGTATAGAAACTGGGAGGAATTGACTGGTAGCAGTGATTGGTGCTTGGAGACAGGCTGGGTATAGGTCAGTGGGTGGTGAGCAATTGCATTGTGCATCACTTGTTTTGTATATTCTCATCATTATTGTTTTTCCTCTGCTATTTTATTAAACTGTCTTTATCTCAACCCATAGGTTTTACTTTTTTCTGATTCTTTCCCCCATTCCATGGGGGAGGGAAGGAGTGAGCCAGAGGCTGTGTGGTGTTTAATTGATGGCTGGGGTTAAACCAGAACAAAGAGGAAGCTCTAAAAGACTTTTATAAGACTGACCATAAAGCTAACACTTGATAAATGTGTTTGTATTTATATATCTGTATTATCCAAATTGCTTTTACACATTTTTTATCATATCCTCTTATTTTCTTGTAATTACAGTAAATACTGAAAAAAAAATCACATTTTAGTCATACAGAACTGATGTAAGTACCTGCACAAAGTGAACAGAATTCAGACTTTGTTAACTTCCATTACCAATACATGAGAAAAGAGACAGAAAACCAAACAACCCCAAAACCCCAAACCAACCAACCAAACACAAAAACATAAACCAAAGCTAGATACTGAGTTTCCAAAGTGTTTTCAGGAAGTAATCTCAGTAGCAAAATAATTTCTTACATTAGTTTTGAATGTTGAGTCTTTTTGCTTTTTTAATAAAAATTGAAGACTTCTGGGAACTGTTATTGCTTCAGCTCTTTTCTAAAATACTGTAATGTGTGCCCTTTAATAAAAGAGCTCTGGCATAATATTCCACTAAGCAAATTTAATAAAGCTCCAGGGTGCATTCTGAAATCCTTCCTCCAGTCTGCAAACAAATGCAAGCTGTTTCCATAAAATACTAAAACCACAAACCTGGATCCACTCTGGATTTGAATGGCTGCAGCTGAGAACAGTATTTTACTTCTAAAGTTGTAATTCAATTTGTACAATAGAGAGCACTATAGTTACTTATTATCTAGTAAATGATAATTTTGTTTTGTAGTATGTCAGCTCAGAACTTATATCTTTGTTTCATTGACACAGGCTCCACAAATTCATAAAAATAACAATGTTCTTAATTAATAAGTAATTCTAGCAACAAATCTTTAATTTCCTTATATTTTTGCATCTCATTTGTAAAATAGGGATAATAATATCTGCCAAATGTGAAAAAAAACCCAATATTGCGACTATGAATGTTTTTTAAGAATAAGCAGGTAAGGACTGAAATCAAAAAGATCTTCAGTAAAATATGAAATTCTCTACACGGTGCAATATCTGAATGAAGAACAACAGATAAGTAGGGATGTCATGCTGAACAGTGTAGAAAAAAGCAATACTGAGAGTTTGCCTCATTCTGTAAGCATTTTCTAGATTGAGGTAGTGATCTTGAACATAGGTATTCAGACTTTTTCAGTCAATAGAGCTAATAAATATCGAGAAATGAACACATGAACAGTGTTATCTGGGGAGAGGCCGGAATAAGGAAGGGGTAGAAAACCAAAGTATTGCACGAGTAACTCCTGAATTGCAAGTAATAAACACAGAAGTCTGATTTGATACTGTACAGACAACTAGACAAAAATTTAATGCATCTTAACTTGTAATTGTTTGAATTTGTAACTGTTACAGGACTTTGATCCTTTTTAGTTTACACATGTATAATTATTTAAAAAATAGGTTTATGTTAATTGCTTGGAAAATTAAAATATACTAATTTTATTTCTGTAACATAGCCATATTTGGTTAATTATTGGTAGTTATTATTTGTAAAAGAAAAAACAGAGTTATACATTTTTTGGGGAAAAAAAAGTATATATGAAATTAAACTGACTCCAAAGACAAAATTAAGTGAAATCAGTATGACAGCTTCTATAGGTGAATTATTCCTTGTTATGAGAATTTAAATAATTGATTTTTTAAAAGTCTGGATCATAGTGCTGATTCTTGCACAGAGGCTTATAGAGAAAAAAAAAGTCATTAAGAAATTAATATTGCTCCCTATAACAAATTTCCATCTTAGAATTTAAAGTCAGAACAACAGAAACTTAATATAGATGTCTACAACCATTCAACTCACTTTAGGTTTTCTTTATTTTAGATATAAAATGTTTTCTGCCTGATTTCAGACATCTGTTTAGGGTGACATGAATCACATCCCCAAATTACTTATTTCTCTTCATGTCTATAAAGGCAGTCTATAAGTTTAAATTTTGAAAGATAAATCCAGCTATGGGAATCTAAAACCAAGATTAGTGGTGTTAATGACCATTTACCCTATAGCGAAGATTAGTTCCCTCATCTTTGACTCAGAAAAGCATATTTTCCAGCTGTTGAACCTAAAGCTAAAATCAATTTTTTTTTACAGTCTGCAAAAGAGATATTTAACAAGATCTTCCTAAGATAATGTCTAACAGAGAACATAATTAAGTGCTCCTAACTTTAACAAATACAGGAGAGCAGGATGCCACTTTAATTACATTCAAAAGGTACAGTCCATGTACTAACAAAATCTCTATTAGTAATACTTCTCTTGTAGCTACTGTAAACATAGCTAGTCCACACTGTGCAATTATCTCTGTTGTTTCCAGTAACAACCAGGACAAAGGAGCAGAGTTTTGGAAAGACCACAGTCAAATTCCAGCTTGTAGAAAGTACGGAAAGAATGAGAACATAATCACATCATCACTTTACAAACAAGAACAGTTTAAGATATTACCCAATGGTTCAGTAGCAGAAGCTGTAGAATACCTAGAAAATAATATATTTTAGCCAAGTTGCCACGAACCATCTCCAGGAGTACTCTAACAAAAAATGATTTGGTGTTGCACTAAAATGGATTAGGAATGCTCAAATGGTTTCTCTTCTGGCTTTACTGTGGGAGTGGTAAACTCCAGATAAGCGATGGTCATTGATAGCTGTCAAGAGTAATGTCTTCAATTACACCTGCCATATTCATAAGAAGATATGTATTTATGCTGTAAAATCCTGAGAAGGTATGATTAATTTCTACTTTTGAGAAAAAGCTGAATGTAAATTACTTCTCAGTATTTCAGTAAAGAAAGTGCATGTCATTCTGTGGCAAAACTTGTAATGATTTGCCATTGTACTTAAATCTGCGTTAAATAGAAATACTTTTTCATCAGTGCTCTGCGAAAAGTGTTTTTGGTGATAGCACATAGCATCCTGACAAAATGTAGTATTTAAACAGATCTTAACATAATGTATGGAACATTTCATTGTTATTGCACAATAAAGAAAAGAGTAACAGCCTAACTAGTCATAAATGTTAAGTACTTTCTTCTGTAATGTTGCACACCTGAAGAAAAACAAAACCAAACTTTTAAAAACTCTTGTAAGAGCAATTTAAACAGTAGTGATTAAATCTGAATTTAGAATGAAACTGTAAGAGCTTCAAATTACAAATAAATGTAATTCTCATGGGAAGGTAAAGCAGAAACTATTCAAGATACTGTGTTAGTCTTTCTGTTTCCAAGGTTTTTATTCTCATTATCATTTTAAGTAATGCTTTGTTACTTTGAACAAGCACTTGTAAACCTATTAGAATAAAATTAATGATAACTTTTTATGTCTGTCCTTCCCCTTCTATTTTTATGGATTTGTAGGATTTGGTGAACAGGTCAGCAGTGCAAATTGTAGTACTAGTACAGAACGTAAACTTTGTTCAGTGAAGCAGTAATCATTGTTGCAACTATATAAGCTTTTTCATATGTGTAAGTGTATATGTATGCCAGGCATCTAGACACTAATGTGATGAGAAGTTTCAAGCACAAAAAAATTGATATCTACTAAATTTATTCATTAACAACACATTATAGTACTGGTTAGTTCTTACACAATATCAATTATTATCACTGAATTTTCAAAACTGTCTTATAGCGGTTATATCTTAAATGAGCTCTGAGTGCACAACACTGTGGAGCTGAAGATGTTTAGTTATCGTTGATATCTACAGTCTTTGGTGACTGTTAGTTGATGAGGTCCAGGAGATTGGTCTAGGGAGATGACTGCTGAAAGAAGTCAGAAATGAAGTGAGCCTGTTCTTTCTTCTCTGATTTTCCTTGCTCATACCTGATGTTTCAATACTGTTGTGCTCTTCACAAAGACCCTGTGAGGGGTTCTTATCTGTTCCTGATAATGCTTTCACCATTTCTCATTTTTCCAGCCACCTTTCTTGTGTATTTGGATGCAGGATTTTTGCAGAATGCCTTGACTATTTGAAATCTCTTATTTTGCTTATCTTGTCCTTATACTAACTTTTGTTGCTTGAATATTTCCTACAAGCAACAACATGACTTTCTTTGCTCATTTGGTGGTCATGCAGTTCAATACTTATGCAAAATGTTCATGCATTGTCTTTAGATAAGCCATGTTACAGAATGCTTATATACTATTGTTGTTTACACTACTTTACTATGCTTATATTCAATTATATCCTGGTTAATGTATTTATAATTTATAGGCCTTTCTTTTGGCTATAAACTCTCTCATGTAAAAAAATAATAGTAACAATAAAAACTACATAGACTGAAGCAGTTTCAAATTTACTTGTCAGTGGCAAAATTATGCCACATTCTATAATTATTTTGGTAGTACCATTAGCCCTTCATAAATTTTTACAAGCCTGATTCATGAGCTCATTAAGTTTAGTCAATCTTTTAAGCAGTTGTTCAACAGTAAATATGCTGTACAAGTTAGTGGGGTTTGTTATAGAGTTAAAGTTAAGCATTTACTTAGGTACCTTGATGAAATTAAATTTGAGGTCACATCTACACTTTGCAATAGTGTACAGTAGAGGCATCTTTAAACTTTTTTGATCTAGCAGCCTCCAGGATGAGAAGTGGCATATAATCGTGAGTGTGACTTGTTCTGGTTGAGAATGAAATGTCTATAGCCAGTGTGAAAAATGACATCAATAGTTACACTGCATTTGAGAGCCTGACTTCAATCCCTGCATAGACTTGAAATGGTTAAATGCACCAGCTGGCGTCTCAGAGTTGAGATAGAGTACATTCTTTCTCTTGAAATAATTATATTTATCTGCTTTATATTGCTTTACGTGGAAAAGCTTATTTGAAGCAAGTTTCACTAGAAATGTAACACAGCTTCCCAGTATAAGAGAATCCTTGGCTATAGTAGGGTAATGGCTCTTTTCCTAGCCAAGCAGAGCAAGTAGAACTTCAACAAGCAAGGTAAATGGGCACAGCAGGACAGGCATCTCAAAAACCTATCTGAACTAGCTGAATTTTGGTCAGTTAGAACGGAGCTTATCCATTTGTCCCTCGGTTACAAGCATAGTGTAAGTTAGCTCTAACACTGTGGACACTAAAAAGAGCAAGACTAAAAAAAATGAGGACAAATTACAGACAACTGTTTTACCCTCTAAGATGGGTTCAGAGTCATGGGGGATGGTAGCTGTGTGAGTCTGACATCTTTCTAGCAAACCATTTCCTTGGAAACACAGTCACGACTGCAGTACAATTATGCTCATTAATTACATCAATATAAGATTTAAGTGCTGTGATTTGCATATCAAGTATTTATAGGCTGTTATTAAATCTACTTGAAAGAAGTACAGACTGCTCATCTGTGTTAGTCTTCTACTTGTTCATTGCACAGTTTAGCAATGATCATTAAAGACAGAACTAATGAAGTATGAGAATCCCACAGAAGATGTATCTGGAATGTATAGGAATAGTTGTAGCTTTCTATTATAATCTTTCTGTCTCTGTGATAATCATTTCAGTCTTGCAAATGACTAAAATAAACAACAAAAAGCTCATCCTGTTTTGTTTGCTCATTAACTTAATAATTTAGTAAAGCTGTGTGTTTACTCAGTTGAAAGACTAGCTGCTTAGAGAATGTTTTTACACTGTAATACTAAAACATTTGTGTATGCCTTTTCACTTATAGTTCTGGTGTGGGCTAGGGTCTTAAGTATAATGAAAAATGATGTTATTTTCTGTCATATTGTCACCTATATAAAAGCACATTTATCAGAACACACATGATGATGTTTTCATAGCATTTTAATCCTATATTGTTATCAGTGGGAACCTGAGGAACTCTATGAGAAGCATCCCTTTCTTCACTCATTTTATTTCCAGTAGAGCATAAATTGACAATCCTACTGTAAAGGTTGTGCTAATATGTTTTGAAGGCAGTTATTTTTTCCCATGCAATTCTATCAGTTCTAGTTTGGATGTTTCAATTTCTCAGACCTGAAGTCTTGATAAAGTTCTAAGAGAGCTAGAGAAACTGATTGAATAGCTGCAAGGGCAGAATGTAAAAGTAATAGTACAGGATAAGTAATAGAAAGTAGACAATATTTCCAGGTCATAAATGTCTCTAAGTAACTGAAGATTGACAAGAATATGGATGAACAACAAGTTTGAGTAACACTGTCAATTTTTAAAATACCAAATATTTTTTTTTCTAAATTAAAATGCCAAATGTAGATGCTTGAAGTGTTTTTATCAAACATAAACTGACAGTGAGGCTGCCATGGAATGTCTGAGATTCTGCAATACTTAAAGGAACTTTTAAAGTTAGATCTTTTTTTCTGCAGAAGGTTTTATTTTTTCCTTTTGCTTATTTTGTTTCCAGCTAAACTTGTTATTGCTCGTTGTTGTTATTTTAATAATCTATTTGATAGCCTTTCATTAACATTGACTGATACCATTTATGTTACAGGATTATTATTCCTAAGGCTTGTTAAGTAGAGTTTATTATTTATTTTTAACACAGAAACATCTCAAGCATCTGTCCAGCATTGTGACTGTGTGAGAAAAAGAATAAAGAGGAATAGTACAGAAATAAAGTAAATATTCTTAAATTTAGGACTAGGAAAGGATAGTTGACAAAGGATAGTCAAAAGCTTAACAACACATACAGAATGAGCTTTTGACACTACAAAAAGTATGTTAGATCCATGTCTTGTTTTGCATGATAAAAGTTTTATTATGTAAAAACACACTGAATATAAAATATATTAAAATATGCTCACTTTTTTAATATTCTGAGGTAGGTAGAGCAACAGGAATGAAAGTAATCATAGGAGAGAAGAGAGAGAATGGGAAAAGAAGAAAAAATACAGTAGTCATGAAATGATGCAGAGAAGAAATAAAAAGAATGGGAAGCAGAAACCATTAGAAAGTTGCAGCCTGAATTACTCAGAGCTATATCTTTAACTGTACCTTATTATTGTAATAGCTATGAATACAGCAAGTCTGGAACAGATTTGCAAATTCTTGTGATTTTATTAAATTAAAATAATAGCTCACTGCATCATCTATCTCATTTACCTCATGCCCAGAGTGATTACTGAACCCACAAATCTAATAACCAATCAACAGTGAGAAAAGAATACTTAGAATAATACCTGGAGATATTATTTTGATTGCATCACACACCTGCTGACTGTAAGAAGATGGGGTTATTACTGAAGACACAGATTTGGATTCACTCTTAGACAGAGCTTTGGGCCCTTGGAGCACCTTTTGTCTTCAAATGAGTATTTTTATTCTTAAACTCATGTGGTTTAAAAATTGAGAGATGCAATTTCAGTAGGACATAAAAACATAATAGGAGAATACTCAACAGCTAGAGAAATGTATGTATGTGTCCAGCCTTTTGCAAAACAATACATCTAAACATGGTCAAAACATCAGAAACAGCAGTATCATGTATGATCCAAGAAAACATACTGGGACGAGCTGTGGCTGAATTTAGTAAAGAAAAAGAAAGAAGGAGTACAAAGTTTACACAACCAGATAAATTTCCTCTCCCTGGTAATGGGTGATAGGACTAAAGGGAAATAGTCTGAAGTTGCACCAGGACAGGTTTAGGTTGGACATTAGGAAAAATTTTTTCAATGAAAGGGTTGTCAAGCATTGGAAGGGGCTGCCCAGGGAAGTGGTGGAGTCCCCATCCCTGGAGGTATTTAAAAGACAGGTAGATGAGGTGCTTAGGGCCATGGTTTAGTGGTGGGATGGCAGGGTTATGTTAATGGTTGGACCTGATGATCTTAAAGGTCTTTTCCAACCTAAACGATTCTATGATTCTATGATTCCTAAGCAGTGCTACATGGATAATGCCGGTCAGATACAATGTATTACGTAAATCATAGAATGTTAACCTTCAGCAGAGAAAAAGGATCTTGAACCATTAGTCCTGCAAGGGTCTAGGCCTTCAAGGACTGTGTTGCTTAGAGACTCATGGAAACAGTGCTAAATTTTTTTTTTTTTTTTTTTTGGTGACACTTTGCATAGGGACGTTCACGTGTGGAATGAAATGTTCAGAACAGGATGGTCAGCCTCTGTGTAGATGACAGGAGTCTGCTGAAATGATCACTGCAACATCATCTATACCTGGTCCAGAACAGACTCCATGAAGCTCTGTTTTGCTGAATTCCCATACCCAGCTGGCCTATGGTCCCATTCGGCTACCTAGAATATACATGATCCATCAATACTGATTGTCTCAAAACTACATGCAAAACATCTCCTGACTAAAAAAGTCTGTCTGACCTATGCAACCAATTCTGTGTTTGCAGTAGTGGTTTCTATTGAGTATTTCCAAGTGCATTGCCTGTGCTCAGTTAGGTCAGTTCTGCACCAGAAGCTGCCTCGGTCTCTAGAACAAAAAAATTTCTCCACCCAGGATATTAATCAACACATCTAAGCATATAAATTGTGTCTATAGTTATAATCCTAGTGTGGCTAGGTGTGAAGTCACTGTGTTTAAGTCTTTTATTCTTTGAGTGAGAAAAACGTATCAGAGATAACACATGTCTATCTAGTCTTTTCATGGTGTCTTAGATCTAAGGGGACACAAAGGGAATGTGGAAAAGTAGACACATATCTTCTTGGCAAGAGTTCCAGGAAATGCAGTTTTGGGGATAGATGAACAGTCTGAATCAATGCAATTTCAGTTTTAGAAGGAATCAAACTACAATTTTTCAGGAACAACTTTGAATAACATTTTTTCTCTAAGTAGGTCTTGACATAATTTGCAGTGTGCTAGAACTTAAAAAAAACTAATACTAAACACTATAACCTTACAAAAAGCAACAACTCCCATGTTTGAGGATCCCTTAAGAAGAGTAAACAACATCTACAAATATCTATGTATCAATAATCAGATACAATGCATATCAGTGGTGCAAACCCATAGTACTAATATGAGATCCAGTACAAAGAAAAAATGTATTATTGTTGTTTCAATACATTTTACAATAAACTGATAAATGTACAATGTTGTCTTTTAAGATGTCAGGGCCTACGCCTCCAAGACATACTCATGTAAGATAATAATAATCATTTACCAGCACAGCTTTGTAAAGTTACATATGAAAGCTTTCATTACATTTTATTGAATGTGTATGTAAATTTTCAAAATAGCAATACTTGTGCAAAATCTTGGTACCTCACTTTTTCATTTCTAGTAAGAAAACAGATATCTAAAAGCAATAGTAAACATGATCTCTGTGCTTGTATCCTTCCTTACCATTCTCCACCGTTCAAATCACCACCACTCACCATCACCCCAGACCACCTTCTGCTTGCTCCTGATGCATTTCCTCCCACTATGTTTGTTGTTGACTTCTTTCTATGCTAAGTTATTGACAAGTACAGAATGAGAAGGAGAAGACTATGTTTTGTGTTTGGTGAAAGGTAAGAAAGAAGGTGTGTGTGAAGGAATTGTACTTTGTTTTCTTCAAGGCCACAGAGAGCTCTCAGGCGTCTTGTATACAAACCATGTCTGCCGATGTCAAAGTCAAAGCACAGGGCTCTGGGGGAGATTTGCATCTCAGGGTTTGTGTGCCATTTGCCTGAAGGTACTTTCTTCATCAGAAGAGATGCCTAGTGGCCTAAGAAGAAAATGTTTCTAGAAGAGGTATTTCATGAAAAAAAAAAATAGAAAAAGAAAAAAGAGTTGCTTTTGAAAGTGAGCATTGAGCTATATTTCTCAGCAGCATACTATGATGAATGGACAAGAAAGAGAATTAGGCATATATAGTGTACGGGGGTAGCCAGCAGCCAGCCTCAAAAGAAAAAGCTATGCCTGTCTTCATATTCTTAAATGCATGCACACACTTAATTATGTTTAAATTGAAAAAAATTCAATATTCAGTGTTTTGTTCTTTTGTTTGGGTGTTGGGTTTGTGTTTGTTTTGTTTTGTTTTTGTTTACTTCCTCCTCTCCTCTCCTCTCCTCTCCTCTCCTCTCCTCTCCTCTAATTATGTTTAAATTGAAAAAAATTCAATATTCAGTGTTTTGTTCTTTTGTTTGGGTGTTGGGTTTGTGTTTGTTTTGTTTTGTTTTTTTTTTCTTCCTCCTCTCCTCTCCTCTCCTCTCCTCTCCTCTCCTCTCCTCTCCTCTCCTCTCCTTTTTTCTCTTCAGTTACTCATTTAAATGTAATTGTAAACAGATCCTCTCTTAGATGCTGGGTAGTGTTCTGTGGGAAAACATGATCTTATTTATTCCTGATGGAGCTTCATGGAGGAGTGGAGATTCCACACTTGATACTCCACATTGAGAGGCAATGGAGTTTGCTGAAAGAGATTCCTCTTTCTTTAGCCTCATTCTCTTTTTCTCAGGGTAAAAGGGTGGCAGGATCAGGTATATGGTGTCAGAGATTGGTCATTAATGTGCCAGTGTTAGTATATTAGAATGATGCACTGAAATTAGTGACTCTTGGTAGAGGACATGACATAATCTAGCCATAAGGGTGTATTTAATGGGTTTGATGTTTTAGTTTGAACAAAGTTCCTTATTTTGAAGCAGCCAGTGAGAGGATAGATATGAAAGAACAATACCTTAAATTTAGAAGTTCTGCACAAAGTAGCACTAAGGAAAACCAGCATGTAAAACAGTCTCACAGCTGGAGTCTATCATGAATAATACCTGCAAGAATGATATTGCTTACAATAAAAAATTATATTTGGGGGGATTAATTGGGAGGAAAATTATGACATATACATCAGAGGCATGCTTTCATCTTGGACTATAACAGCCATGAAAGCTATAGGTATGCAACAAATATAATTTATGTAGTGGTAAACACTTGAAACTTTAAATCTTGCCAGTTTTCAGATGAACATTTCTACCAGGGGGCATCAGCTAAATATATATGTTTCTTTCTCCAGTGAATGCAATCTACAGTGCAATAAACTGAATACTGTTATTGAACTATATATACTCTTCCTTAGTTATATTAATCTTCACATGTTGAGAAGCCTCCAGAGAGCAATTTACTTCTTAAAGAGGCATTGACACAAGCAAACCGTGTACCATTACTAGATAAAGAATTATATGTGTTGTGTCATCCATTTCATTTTATAGTCACCTCTGTAATAATTTGGCATACATAGAAGCTATGCAGACTGCAAAAATAGGAATCAAGTTTTAAATATCACTTGTTGAAAGACATTTTGTATCCATGACAATATTTAACTGGTCAGATTACCATACAAAAAAATTAAGATCAATTTAAAAATTATAAAAAATGTTACAAACCCCTGTCTTAAATCTAATTAAACTCCTGTAAAACTTTATGACATTGCCCAAATATTTCTACATCTTCTGGTAATATTTAAAGGCTGTATTTCTATTTTTGTTGTTGTTGGTTTTGCTTTATTTAACTTTGACTGTAGTTTATGAGTGACTAAAGACAGTTAGTGTGGAAAGTGGTTAAAAAAATTCAGGTATATTAGATGCTGGGAGAGTAACCTGATTAATCTGACAAATTTCCCAGATTTAGCTAAGGAAAATAAAACAAAACAAAACAAAACCCCAAGCAAGCAAACAAAAACCCCCACATACCCCTGAAAAAGAAATCTATCCAAAATAGAGATTGTTGGACCTTGATAGTGATACACATGAATATTCTCACTAACATAGTCTCTCTAATACTGAACAATTCTTTTAAAAATTAAAAAGTACAGTCCTTATGCAATAATTTCCATGGATCCAGATGCCATTACCTGATTAGGAAATCTAAACCTTCTAGCTACAAATAACTTTAGATGGAAGCAAATTCTCACACAGAATGGCAAGGGTTGGAAGGGACCTTGGGAGATTGTCTCACAAATTAGTTACTGAATTTTCTGGGACTTCATTTTCAAAAGCTATTCAAGATAACAAGTTTATTTTCCAATTTTGGTTATTTTTTTTGTGTGTTGTTTTTGGCTGTCCCCCCATGTCATGTTACTTCCCCTCCCTGCCCTCCCTCCCCCCGCCCCCCTCATTTCCTTTTATTAAGCCCTAGCACCTACTGCTTTTCTATTGTAACTCTGTAGTTCAGTCATGCAACATTTCCATTCCCAGAAACAGGCCATAAGCTTCATACTGAATTTACCTCAGGACTGAAGTTCATCAAGCTTGCTCTGTCTGAACTTTTCTTGATCTGCCTGCAGCTTCATTTTACTTGGTTTATCTATCTCTGACAATAATTTCTCTAAATTACTAGGTGCCTTCAGCTAATTTATTTTACTTTCGTTGTCTTTGTATGGTACAAACATGTGTGATGATAGTAAACATATAAAAGTGACCCAAACAGTTCCTAGAGTAAGGAAGAGAACACCATCACCATGAACATTGTATTCCCCCCAGTGAACGACTCCAGATGCTGACAACTCACTGTAACACCTCTGCCAATAGCACCAGGATGAAAGCACCAACTTTAGGGCCAAGAAGAGAAAAGGAAGGGTGAACATAACATCAGGAAAAGGAGTAGAAAATAAGAACTATGTGTATAACAGTTTTAACTGAATTAGTAACCTTTATTTTTCTCGAACAGTTTGATCTAGACTAATAATTATTAGATTAATGCTAAGATTTCAGTTATACTAACAATAAATTTTCCTCTTTCTCTCTATATAAGTTGTACTTCCTCATGACCCTAAAGTAAATGTAAAGATGATTAGGTACCATTGGTCACAGTAACAGTATTGCTTCTCCTTTGATTTTAATCAATCAGTCAGTGACAAATGATATCTACATACAAAGTCTCTCTGTACAGCAAATACACTAACTGCAGGTCACCAGAAGAATGAAAGCAGACACTCACAAACACACGAAATTGTATGTTTAAATTTATTTGAAGTGCTTGCCTTTGACAGCAATAGAGCTCATTATTGCTAGGACATACATTTTCTAACAGTGACATTCATGTCAGGCTTGTGCTATACAGTCAATGTGCTGTTGCAAGACAAGTATCAGCAATGATTCTTCAATGTCTGTGACTTTTCTTAGAAAGGTCAAATCCATCAATAAAAAATAAAAAAAAAATAATTGTGCCCTATATATTGCTACATACATCCAAATAATCTGTCATGTTTTCAGTCCTTTGTATAAATTGTTGTGCAGTAGCAGTGATAAAAAGTACTTATTTTAGTGGAAGAAAAACCCACTGACATATTAACTGTCTTTTATGATTATTATTTGAAAACTATTACAAATCTGTCTAATAGAAGTTGTAAATGTTGAACTATATTTGACTTTTAAAAGGTAAAATACTAAAACATTTAGCATTGCAAGATGAAATGTAGCTTTCAACCAGTGTATTCTATTATTAATTTGGTTAGGTCTTAATGTTTGTATGTGTGATCCCAAGCATTGATTACGTACTATTACCTTAAATCATGTCTCACAGATATTCTATTTCAGAACACATAGACAATGTTATTTCCCTAATATTTAAGCCTAATAAATATGCCGGCTCCAATTTTTGAATTTGCCCCTAATTGCAAATGTTATTAGCTTTTTAGCATCAAATAGCTCATACATGATGTGATGAAAGAGGCCAGACTAATTCTAAAATAAAACTACTGAATTTTTTCTCAGTAACTAGGCTAGTAAATTTTTAAATACTATCTCATTTTGAAACATCTGTGGAAAAGGATTTTACAAAAAGATTTCTTCCTTCAGGCTTTGGAACTAGGCATAGCGCAAAATATTATTTCTCATAAAGTGATAGTTCTAATAATTTATTTATGGGAGGAATCAAAGTTGTAGTTGGAATTGCTAGTGAATTACTAGCACTGTTGGATCTTGCTTCAGTGAAGCAGAACATGTAATACTTCAGTGTGTTTCAATAGTAACATTACTTTTGATGAACAAGAGGTTTTTCTGAAATAGTGAAAAATGACTTGCACATTTGTGGTATGGGTGCTGGAAGTTTCTTCTCCCGGACTTGTTTGTTGCACTGGTTGCAGTCTAAACTATAACACTCATAATATACTTTATTTAGGCTGTTTTGCAATGGCCTTAGCAGACAGCAAACAGCCAGTCATTTCCAAATTTCAGGAGAAATTTCTTTGAGCCCTGAAGTCACGACAAAGATTGAACTGCAGAGGAACTGATATCTCAGCCAATGTGTGTATTTCAAGCCATTCCCCTATACTGGAATCACCCTGAAGTCACATCTGCACAGTATCAGATAATTTGGAGTGCCATGTGACATAAAGAAAATGGGAAAATCTGAAGCATTTTATGCAATGACAAAACAATGCTGACTTTCACTGGCATTAATTGTTCATTGCTTGTCCTGTTATTTTATCCTCTCCCCTATGTGATAATCCATGGTTATTGAACAACAGAACAAAATCACTCAAGAGTTTGAACACTCATTACACTATGCTGTTATAAGCAACTTCTGCCCAGAAAAAGTAAGATAAATGAAACCACTGACTAAGCAGTCTGAGTGATATGTTGCTAATGATCAGTCAGTAGCATATCTATCACTTAAGACTAACTTTAACAATTCCAAGTGACTACAGACAAGCATTAAACTCACAAAATTGCTAGCTGTCCTTTGATAAACAATGGGAAATATCAATCTTCCAATGCAATTTTGTTTTGCAAAAGCACATCCTAATTGCTGCCCCCCTGTGCTGTAGTTGCATTAGCCATCTAGCTACTGACTGCAGTTGCACACAACCACTGCTTTCAGTTACTTTCTTCAGATGGTGGTTAGGCAAGATCCAGCTGTAACTGAATCCTTGTCCAGAAATGGAATATATACTTTGAGTATGTCCTGTTTTCTCTTGCTCTAAGACCTGAAAATTCCTTGTTTGCATTGTGAACATCCAAATTACCAATATTTAATAAAGGTGAGTTAATAAAGGTGATTTAATAAAAGTCCCTGTCCACAGCAGGGGCGTTGGACTAGATGATGTTTAAAGGTCCCTTCCAACCCAAATGGTTCTATGATTCTAGAATTTTAACACTCTTTGGATGTTAAGGACTCTTTCCAATACTGGCATATTTTTACCAGGGATTTTCATTTAGCCATTTAGCTCTTTCTTAAAATGGTTAGGTTTGTCTTCAAAGGCAGAGCTTTTCTTGGGTGAGCTCTGCTCACCGCTTTTACACATTCTTTTTCTTCTTCCTTATGCTACTCCAATGTTGCAATAACCTCAGACAGAAATTAACTGTATTACTGACAAAGTGTTTTTAATAAACTCTGTACTGGAGTCCCTTGAAAAGAAGCTGAAAACAGTAGTGCATCAAAGCAGTACTATGGTCCTTACTAACAGCAAGCTTCCCTGCACCAGCCTGATCATAATCTCTTGACAGTGTTTGGGAAATGCAGAAAAGCTGTGACTCAGTAGGCAATATGCCCAACCATGTGGAGAAAATGCATTCCTAGAACTACCCACTTTATTGTTGGATTTAATGCATAATTGATTGAAGCACCATATTTTGACAAGCTCTCATGATGGTATATTTAAAGTAAAGATCTGTCAACTGCTACAGCACATTTATTTTAGGGCCAACACAAAGCAGTTCATTTTAATGTCCATAGCTATAGCTGCTGCAGTGGGAGAGAAAAATTATCCAGGTACTCAGGACTCTTTCTGAAAATCATATGGAGGCTGAGGCACTTGCTTAGGACAGGCACAGTAAAATGCAAGTGTGCCAGCCTGTTTCATTCTTCTGTGGGGAAACACCACCATTCCCTTAAGTTCTGGGTAGGGCAAAAGGAAACGTGCATCTAACTTCACATCCATCTCCCACAGAGTATGAGGCAGGTTCAACTGCTGTGTGATAAAAGCAGATGGCTGAAAATAATTGTTCTTTGGGCTGAACTGATGATCAAGCTACTAATTGGATTAAGCTGGAGAAGGAACTAAATATGGCTCTTCAAGTCAAGAGGTCAAAAAAATCCTTGTTGTGACCTCAGGAAAGTCACTTAACATTTTTGACCCTGAGATTTTCCAATTACTTCCACTGTCATTCGTTCTGTGCATTTAATATAACAGCAAAGAATGATAATAGTTCACTAATGACTTCAGAGTTTTAAATAATTAATGTTATCAAACTTTGGAACTCATCAGGGAGGAAAAAGGTCAATCAATCAGAATGGCATAGGATGGCATTCCCAGCACACTGTGAAGTCTCCTTTTCCCTTAGAGAGAGGTTATTGAAGAGCAACTTGTTACTGGAAAAGTAAATTATTGTTAGAGGACCTGGCTGGAAATGTTTTCCTCCTTCCCCCTTCCTTCTCCCCATGTTTTAAATGTACAGTTGAGAGTTTTACACTGGAATAATTACATTTTTTTCACTGTTTCAGTGATACTACTTCCATTCAAGTGATTAAAAAAAAGGATAGTTGGTCTACACATATTTTCATATGAATTTTTATATCTTGTTTGTTCTTTGGTTTATTATAATACTGTCTTATACGCAGAAAAAATACATGTAAATAACAAGAGTAAAATTATAAAAGAGAATGAAACAATAAAGGCAGGTTTGTTAGTTGTATTTATTTATAAGATTTGAAAAAAATACCTCAGGGTTTCTTATTCTGGGGACTACACTTCGTGAGTTTTGTCACTCAGATCATAACTAATGCACAGACCTTTATGATTTCATACATTATTTAAGCATAATTTTTCAAGGAAAATATTTGTGTCAATTGTTCTGCTTTCTCTTTATTAAGATCGTAAACATGAAAGATCCTCAACAAAGCTGTATGATCAACTGTAACTATTTTCCCACAAGTTTTGACTATTTTTCAGAGTCAACAGAAAAGAAACAGGAAAAAAATGAACAGAAAGTTAGCAAATGGAAATGTAAAGAAGACTAACATAATTTCTTTAAAATTTATATTTTTAGATTTTCATAGATTTTTATAAAGTTCTCAAGATCTTCTGTGATAAAAACATTAAATAAAAGGGAAGGAGACTAGGAATATAAGATACAAAAAGTGTGAAATCTAGAAAAAATATTATTATTTTTTGTTTGCCACTTTCTTTTAAAAATGGTTATTTCTGTTTCTTCTTTATTTTTTCCCCCTAACAACCCTATAATGAATGATACCATTCAATTAAAAAAGAAAAGCTCAATAACTTAACACAATTATAGTATAGCTGTTTCAGTTTGTACACTGCATATAATATTTGTAATTGTACAGAAAATCAGCATACATGTATATTCTTGAATCCTAGATTATTATATAACATCTGATCCAAAAGAAAAAACCTAAAAGGTAACATTTGGGATTTGTGTTTTCTTTTATTTATAAATTCAATCAGTGGGTGGTCTGTGAGTACATGCAGCAGATCAAAGTAACTTTAACTCCTGTAAGCATTCATTACGTTATCTTGGAATAGATATGAGTCATTTATTATTAAGTCAGATATTTTTGTGTAGAAAATCACTCTTGCTCCTATATTCCTTGAAGTTATAAAAGGAATAAGCCAATAGCAAGTAGTCAAACACTTTTGAAATCTAATTCTAAGTGTCCATCTGGACCCTGATTCAAGGTAATGGAAAACGGAAAACTCTCCTGGACACCAATGCTTCCTTAAATCAAATCACACATCAATTTGCACTAGTTACATCAACATTGCATTTGCATTTCAGATGTAAAAAACATTCAGTAAAAGAAAAAACCAACAAAACCACTGATGTTACTCAGCCAAGGAAACTGTCTACATAATATGGAATGCTCCCAGTACGAGTTATATGCCACTAAAAATAAATTTGCTGGGAATGGAATGGTTGCTCACCAAATTAAAGAAACTGGAATAGATTACATGAATGGTTTAACCTCAACAGCTTCTCCAAATTAGGGATAGAAAAGAAGTAAAATAATTGTATGTATCTGCTTACACTTCTACGTTTGTGACTGTCATTGGATCTTTCCACCAAGCCCATACCTGGAAGAAAAACACTTCAGTGGAAAATACTGTTGGCAGGACCATTATGGCACGTAAAAGAGGTACCATTGGTCTTCCATTCACAGCCAAGAAGACAGCAATGTCTCTGATCTGCTTACAAATATGTCAGAGACAGGTGACTGCTGGACACTCTCTCAGATGCACTTTTGTAGACCTGCATTGACTCTCCTTGTCCACAGACAGAAGTAAACAAGAGTTGCACTCAGACTGTGGAGGTTCAGTTTCTTGCTGCAAGGTTCAGTTTCATTAGTCCTCATTACTCCGGCTTTACAGTGTGAGTTGGGGTAGTTGAAGGACATCAGGTGTTCATTAACAGGCAAAGTAGGATTATAGAACCCAGGGAGAAAGTTCCCAGCTGCTTTTGATGCTTTAAAACAAAAGCAGTATATACTTTTCTTTTTGTGGTTGTTGTATTTACTGTATCTAATTTATGGTAGTGTAGTTGGTAGAGTTATTTGCAAACAACTACTATCTTCTATCAAAGTATACAAATTCTGAAAAGGTGAATAATTTTCAAGTAAAATGCTTAATGTGGAGGTGATCTAAACCAAAAGAAATTGCAAAACAAATATGACATTTTTTCCCATATTTTTTTAAACATATGTTTTGCGACCGTGCTATCATGCTCTACAGTCCCATCAGTCCTTAGAAGTTCATTATCTTCAGAACAGACACAAACAACTGGAAAGTGGCTGATAAACAAAACCATTAGCCCAATTTTTCCATTTACTTTGAGGATTCTGAAACAGGTGCTGCAAAACAAACCCTCATTAAACAGCTGTTTGTTTCATTTCCAGCAGCAGTATGCACCACACTCCATCTCAGAATGGAGTATGCCGCTGTTACACAATTTGATATAATTTAGTGAATAAGTGACCACCTCCTTTGAAAAACTTCAGTCTGAACTGAATGTGCATGATGACTGAGAGGCTGGTTGGATTCTGATGTGTTTGCACAGTGTGTTGTTTACAGTTTCCAAGTAGTATCCAGAAATATCAGTGCAGTTGTTTTATCTGGTTTGTTGAAAGTTGGAACTAAAGCAAATTTTCATATGCTTTTCTGTTGCTTATAATTTTTCCTCTTCTATAAGGTATACTATAGCATGTAAAAGAAGTGCTTTAAGAGATCCAGGCTATAGGCTGTTAATGAAAAATATCTAGATTTATTTTAAGACAGGCCTACATTATTATTTAAATTTGTGGTTCTCTGCTTTTAGTAGTAATATTTTGCTGCAACAATTCGTCTAGTGACAACAGATTACAGTCACCTAATTTGGACAACCTAATATAAGAATTTTCACTAAATGTTAATTTTATAACACTATTCAAAAGACCTGGGCAACATGACCAATAAAGACTCATTTTTAGAGAAAAAGAAAAGTGGAAAGAACTTCTTATTTAGTACCTGAGTAAACTACTTCTAGTAATTTCAAATTCTTTTCAGACTGGTCTGTAGGTGCAGGCAACTACCACTTTTCTTACCTTTTAAAATTTGAATCAGTGTGGTTGGTTATGCTGGAAGAAATTCATTCAGCAGGATTTAAAAAACTTAAGTTTTTGTGGTTACAAAGAAGACTATACTGTCACCCCACAGTTTTCTCAGTAAAAAAATCATAAATTTGGGGGGTTAAGCAATATCATTTATTAAAATAACAGTATTGTGTAAATTTGCATGTGTATTGGCTGATATACAAAAACCAGGAAAATAAAACTTATTTCAAACATAATTCAACATAATTCAATAAAACACAATTCAAATTTGACTGGGCCCTGTATCTTCATGTTACTTTTATGATCTCTTGGTCTTTGTGAAGTTATTTTATTGCCTACGAAGCCGAGAAATAAGCAAGGACTTGCTCACACTAACTCCCTACTTTGCTACTGAGAAAGTAGCAAAGTTGCCATGATCCTTGTAGCTGTGGTTGTCACAGGTAGCTAAATATACTTGTTATGATTCACTGAGAAATGCTGATGTGGGAAGTTACATAATAGCTTTTCAGCAGGGAGTATAAAATGAGTGAGAATTAATAGTTTCTGTCAGCTCCTACTCATACAGGTAATGCCCCACTGCTTAAGGCCCCCTGCCTATGGTAAACAATGCTATGATATATTCACAGATGCTGGCTGCATACAATCCTCTTTGACTAAATGCTGAAAGTGAAAAAAGTGAGAAAATCCTCAGGCAGAAAGAAAAAAAGAAAGAGAAAATATAAATATGAAGATCATGTTGGATTAAACATTTGATCTGACTATAAATAAATATTATACTAGGTAGATGAAGGATAATTTGCACTCCAACATTAATCTTACTAACACACTACATCTAGGGAACATTGCTATTATGAAGAATTTTATCAGTTCTTCCACTCTGAAGTTTCTTATTTCCTCTAAACATATGTTGACAATAGCTAGAATGATACCCACTAACAACATAATAATTGCCAAAATGCATTTCTTCTTCTTCATTTTTTTTTTTCTTTCTTTCATAGGTCTCAGTTTTATCAGATACATTTCCCTCAGAATCTTGGTATGGGCAAAAGGGAACAAATCACACATATGGAGCTTAGAACTTTTTCTTAGTCCAATTAATGTTTTAGTAGTCTCGTCAAAATACAGTAAATGAGTATTTCAGGTCCAGTGAGTAACACTAACACTCACGGTCCAAAATAGTGCAAACAAGCCTCTAAAAGATCTCTTCCTAGCATCTGCTCATTTTCTCCAGTGTGACACCCTCCAGTCCTCCCAGCCCCAGGCGCACAAAGGGCTATGGCTTGTCAGGCGGTGACTGAGGTGGGGAGGGGTGTCACCCTCTGTCACCCCCAGAGCTGAAGCTGGAGCAGGGGAGCCAGCAGTCACTGGCCCTGGTGCAGGGATAAAAACAGTGACACCCAGCTCAGGCCACGGTGAAGCTGAGCCCCTGCGCTGCTGGGTCAGTGCACAGCTGGGGGCCTCCTAATAGCAAAATCATATTTACTTGGAAAAAAAAAAGTGGTACTGCGTTGTTTTGTTAAGAGATATTAAATGAAGAATATAAACTCCTATCTGACCTCAATAGTAACATTATTCTGCCTCCCTTGTACAACATAAAATCAGTACCTCTAATACTTATAAATTGTAATTTCATTTTCTCCTAGTCTTGCTTCCTGCCAAACTTTCCATCATTCAGTGATGCATTATCTGTCTATCGATACATTGATCTATGAATCTCCCTATCACCCAGGCATAAAAGAAACATGATAAACTGTAACTTTTGCTAGTTGAATTAATCTGATAATTATCTAGTGACAGTTCGTGTGCTGTTCTTCATCATTTTCTCTAGCTCTAGTTAAAGATAGGTAGGAAAAAAATGTGAGCTGATTTTTAAAAACACCTGCCTTGTTCCCATTTTCTAGGGTAGCTTTTCATACAAATTTCTTTCCAGGTTTCATTTCCTCTGGGACTGGGCTCACAGGAAATAATGAAAACCTAGAGAAGGCATTGTGCTTAGATCCTGGCTCGCAAAGCTAGAAGCAGAGGCTGTGGAGAAGCAGCCATCAGCTCTTCTTGGTGTGACATGCTTGAAAAGACCCCGCAAAAGATGGTTGGTATAAAATGTACCTCAGTCAGCTTTGCCCAGTTCTGACAATTAGGATGGGACTTATGTTTCCTTCTCCTCCTGTGTTCTTCATGGCATCAATAACTTGTGTGAGCTCTGTGGGATCTTCCCCATTAAACACACATCATTGGCATTCAGCCTTTTGATGGTTATTGGTGTACAGACATGCAAGATAAAGAAAAAAAATTTGAAAAATGTTACACCTTTGTACAGAAAAGACTAGCCCTTTTTTAGAAGCCAACCCATGGCTCCATTTTTATTTGCCTGATATACAAAAAGAAAAATATAAAGATAATTATAACTCCTTTCTGATTTTTTAATTAGATAAATCCCTCTTTATCTCATTAATATTCTAGGGGTCCAAACCAAATCTGTATTTTAGGTTATTATTCTGTATCATTCCTATGTATGATGTACAGACTACACAGATATGCTCTGTAATTCGTTAATATAAATGCCTGAAAATGAGATATATTTTCAAATATCATAGTGACTACTCTGCTAGTATCCCAAAAGCCATTGAACTTAACTATATTTAGTAGTTGAAACCCAATGCAGCTACTTTTCCTAATGCCTTCTTTCCCATTGTGTTACACAGTGCTGATGATAAATTGTTTTCTGCGCTCACCGACAAGAGGCTAACAGTCTTCTCCACTGCAGCTTACAAGTATTAGCAGCAGCAGCCTCATTCTGCCTAATAACAAGTGTCTCTCATTTATTCCCGCATGGCTGGCAATGGTAGTTGACATAAATAGGAATTGCCTCTACTTTAGATGTCAGCTGAAGAGGTTCTTAGAAAAGCATAGCTATCCATTACTGCTAAGAATATCAACAAAAACCACATACCTGATGCTGAAAAAAGGGTAATTTTTAATTAGTGCCTCATGAAAGACATTAGAATGCCTGCTGGGGAAAAATGTAGAAAAGATGGCTTTTGTTGTTTTTTTTTTTTTTT